>NW_027525579.1:0-18065 GCF_052094955.1 Ictidomys tridecemlineatus | reverse complement strand
GGTGAAAAAGTGTGTGCTGAGATTTCAGGCAACTCGTAGTTTTTTGGAAGCTTGGCAGGCCCTTTCCATGAAAGTGATTCTCGCCAGTCTCTGCTTAGGGCTACATCAACAGCAAATAAACCATAGAGATAGAACTTGAAACTGCTTTATGGTGTCAAGTTTCAAAGAGCTAGCATAAACCGTGTTTGATTTAGAGTTCCAAATACATGTATCCCTATAGGAGAAAACAGAGTGAAACCTCAAAATGAAAACGGTTACTGCCAAGGAACGGTTTCACCTAGAAGAACGAAATTTGGCGAGCCAAGTGGGATTGGTGTACTGATCATTACCTGAAAGTTTCATCAAGATTGGGTGAAAAAGTGTGTGCTGACATTTCAGGCAACTCGTAGTTTTCTGGAAGCTTGGCAGGCCCTTTCCATGAAAGTGATTCTCGCCAGTCTCTGCTTAGGGCTACATCAACAGCAAACAAACCATAGAGATAGAACTTGAAACTGCTTTATGGTGTCAAGTTTCAAAGAGCTAGCACAAACCGTGTTTGATTTAGAGTTCCAAATACATGTATCCCTATAGGAGAAAACAGAGTGAAACCTCAAAATGAAACCGGTTACTGCCAACGAACGGTTTCACCTAGAAGAACGAAATTTGGCGAGCCAAGTGGGATTGGTGTACTGATCATTACCTGAAAGTTTCATCAAGATTGGGTGAAAAAGTGTGTGCTGACATTTCAGGCAACTCGTAGTTTTCTGGAAGCTTGGCAGGCCCTTTCCATGAAAGTGATTCTCGCCAGTCTCTGCTTAGGGCTACATCAACAGCAAACAAACCATAGAGATAGAACTTGAAACTGCTTTATTGTGTCAAGTTTCAAAGAGCTAGCACAAACCGTGTTTGATTTAGAGTTCCAAATACATGTATCCCTATAGGAGAAAACAGAGTGAAACCTCAAAATGAAACCGGTTACTGCCAACGAACGGTTTCAACTAGAAGAACGAAATTTGGTGAGCCAAGTGGGATTGGTGTACTGATCCTTACCTGAAAGTTTCATCAAGATTGGGTGCAAAAGTGTGTGCTGAGATTTCAGGCAACTCGTAGTTTTTTGGAAGCTTGGCAGGCCCTTTCCATGAAAGTGATTCTCGCCAGTCTCTGCTTAGGGCTACATCAACAGCAAACAAACCATAGAGATAGAACTTGAAACTGCTTTATGGTGTCAAGTTTCAAAGAGCTAGCACAAACCGTGTTTGATTTAGAGTTCCAAATACATGTATCCCTATAGGAGAAAACAGAGTGAAACCTCAAAATGAAACCTGTTACTGCCAACGAACGGTTTCACCTAGAAGAATGAAATTTGGCGAGCCAAGTGGGATTGGTGTACTGATCATTACCTGAAATTTTCATCAAGATTGGGTGAAAAAGTGTGTGCTGAGATTTCAGGCAACTCGTAGTTTTTTGGAAGCTTGGCAGGCCCTTTCCATGAAAGTGATTCTCGCCAGTCTCTGCTTAGGGCTACATCAACAGCAAACAAACCATAGAGATAGAACTTGATACTGCTTTATGGTGTCAAGTTTCAAAGAGCTAGCACAAACCGTGTTTGATTTAGAGTTCCAAATACATGTATCCCTATAGGAGAAAACAGAGTGAAACCTCAAAATGAAACCGGTTACTGCCAACGAACGGTTTCACCTAGAACGAAATTTGGCGAGCCAAGTGGGATTGGTCTACTGATCATTACCTGAAAGTTTCATCAAGATTGGGTGAAAAAGTGTGTGCTGAGATTTCAGGCAACTCGTAGTTTTTTGGAAGCTTGGCAGGCCCTTTCCATGAAAGTGATTCTCGCCAGTCTCTGCTTAGGGCTACATCAACAGCAAACAAACCATAGAGATAGAACTTGAAACTGCTTTATTGTGTCAAGTTTCAAAGAGCTAGCACAAACCGTGTTTGATTTAGAGTTCCAAATACATGTATCCCTATAGTAGAAAACAAAGTGAAACCTCAAAATGAAACCGCTTACTGCCAACGATCGGTTTCACCTAGAAGAACGAAATTTGGCGAAGCCAAGTGGGATTGGTGTACTGATCATTACCTGAAAGTTTCATCAAGATTGGGTGAAAAAGTGTGTGCTGAGATTTCAGGCAACTCGTAGTTTTTGGAAGCTTGGCAGGCCCTTTCCATGAAAGTGATTCTCGCCAGTCTCTGCTTAGGGCTACATCAACAGCAAATAAACCATAGAGATAGAACTTGAAACTGCTTTATGGTGTCAAGTTTCAAAGAGCTAGCATAAACCGTGTTTGATTTACAGTTCCAAATACATGTATCCCTATAGGAGAAAACAGAGTGAAACCTCAAAATGAAACCGGTTACTGCCAACGAACGGTTTCACCTAGAAGAACGAAATTTGGCGAGCCAAGTGGGATTGGTGTACTGATCATTACCTGAAAGTTTCATCAAGATTGGGTGAAAAAGTGTGTGCTGACATTTCAGGCAACTCGTAGTTTTCTGGAAGCTTGGCAGGCCCTTTCCATGAAAGTGATTCTCGCCAGTCTCTGCTTAGGGCTACATCAACAGCAAACAAACCATAGAGATAGAACTTGAAACTGCTTTATTGTGTCAAGTTTCAAAGAGCTAGCACAAACCGTGTTTGATTTAGAGTTCCAAATACATGTATCCCTATAGGAGAAAACAGAGTGAAACCTCAAAATGAAACCGGTTACTGCCAACGAACGGTTTCAACTAGAAGAACGAAATTTGGTGAGCCAAGTGGGATTGGTGTACTGATCATTACCTGAAAGTTTCATCAAGATTGGGTGCAAAAGTTTGTGCTGAGATTTCAGGCAACTCGTAGTTTTTTGGAAGCTTGGCAGGCCCTTTCCATGAAAGTGATTCTCGCCAGTCTCTGCTTAGGGCTACATCAACAGCAAACAAACCATAGAGATAGAACTTGAAACTGCTTTATGGTGTCAAGTTTCAAAGAGCTAGCACAAACCGTGTTTGATTTAGAGTTCCAAATACATGTATCCCTATAGGAGAAAACAGAGTGAAACCTCAAAATGAAACCTGTTACTGCCAACGAACGGTTTCACCTAGAAGAACGAAATTTGGCGAGCCAAGTGGGATTGGTGTACTGATCATTACCTGAAAGTTTCATCAAGATTGGGTGAAAAAGTGTGTGCTTAGATTTCAGGCAACTCGTAGTTTTTTGGAAGCTTGGCAGGCCCTTTCCATGAAAGTGATTCTCGCCAGTCTCTGCTTAGGGCTACATCAACAGCAAACAAACCATAGAGATAGAACTTGAAACTGGTTTATGGTGTCAAGTTTCAAAGAGCTAGCACAAACCGTGTTTGATTTAGAGTTCCAAATACATGTATCCCTATATGAGAAAACAGAGTGAAACCTCAAAATGAAACCGGTTACTGCCAACGAACGGTTTCACGTAGAAGAACGAAATTTGGCGAGCCAAGTGGGATTGGTGTACTGATCATTACCTGAAAGTTTCATCAAGATTGGGTGAAAAAGTGTGTGCTTAGATTTCAGGCAACTCCTAGTTTTTTGGAAGCTTGGCAGGCCCTTTCCATGAAAGTGATTCTCGCCAGTCTCTGCTTAGGGCTACATCAACAGCAAACAAACCATAGAGATAGAACTTGAAACTGCTTTATGGTGTCAAGTTTCAAAGAGCTAGCACAAACCGTGTTTGATTTAGAGTTCCAAATACATGTATCCCTATAGGAGAAAACAGAGTGAAACCTCAAAATGAAACCGGTTACTGCCAACGAACGGTTTCACCTAGAAGAACGAAATTTGGCGAGCCAAGTGGGATTGGTGTACTTATCATTACCTGAAAGTTTCATCAAGATTGGGTGAAAAAGTGTGTGCTGAGATTTCAGGCAACTCGTAGTTTTTTGGAAGCTTGGCAGGCCCTTTCCATGAAAGTGATTCTCGCCAGTCTCTGCTTAGGGCTACATCAACAGCAAACAAACCATAGAGATAGAACTTGAAACTGCTTTATGGTGTCAAGTTTCAAAGAGCTAGCACAAACCGTGTTTGATTTAGAGTTCCAAATACATGTATCCCTATAGGAGAAAACAGAGTGAAACCTCAAAATGAAACCGGTTACTGCCAACGAACGGTTTCACCTAGAAGAACGAAATTTGGCGAGCCAAGTGGGATTGGTGTACTGATCATTACCTGAAAGTTTCATCAAGATTGGGTGAAAGAGTGTGTGCTGAGATTTCAGGCAACTCGTAGTTTTTTGGAAGCTTGGCAGGCCCTTTCCATGAAAGTTATTCTGGCCAGTCTCTGCTTAGGGCTACATCAACAGCAAACAAACCATAGAGATAGAACTTGAAACTGCTTTATGGTGTCAAGTTTCAAAGAGCTAGCACAAACCGTGTTTGATTTAGAGTTCCAAATACATGTATCCTATAGGAGAAAACAGAGTGAAACCTCAAAATGAAACCGGTTACTGCCAACGAACGGTTTCACCTAGAAGAACGAAATATGGCGAGCCAAGTGGGATTGGTGTACTGATCATTACCTGAAAGTTTCATCAAGATTTGGTGAAAAAGTGTGTCCTGAGCTTTCAGGCAACTCGTAGTTTTTTGGAAGCTTGGCAGGCCCTTTTCATGAAAGTGATTCTCGCCAGTCTCTGCTTAGGGCTACATTTACAGCAAACAAACCATAGAGATACAACTTGAAACTGCTTTATTGTGTCAAGTTTCAAAGAGCTAGCACAAACCGTGTTTGATTTAGAGTTCCAAATACATGTATCCCTATAGGAGAAAACAGAGTGAAACCTCAAAATGAAACCGGTTACTGCCAACGAACGGTTTCACCTAGAAGAACGAAATTTGGCGAGCCAAGTGGGATTGGTGTACTGATCATTACCTGAAAGTTTCATCAAGATTGGGTGAAAAAGTGTGTCCTGAGATTTCAGGCAACTCGTAGTTTTTTGGAAGCTTGGCAGGCCCTTTCGATGAAAGTGATTCTCGCCAGTTTCTGCTTAGGGCTACATCAACAGCAAACAAACCATAGAGATAGAACTTGAAACTGCTTTATTGTGTCAAGTTTTAAAAAGCTAGCACAAACCGTGTTTGATTTAGAGTTCCAAATACATGTATCCCTATAGGAGAAAACAGAGTGAAACCTCAAAATGAAACCGGTTACTGCCAACGAACGGTTTCACCTAGAAGAACGAAATTTGGCGAGCCAAGTGGGATTGGTGTACTGATCATTACCTGAAAGTTTCATCAAGATTGGGTGAAAAAGTGTGTGCTGAGATTTCAGGCAACTCGTAGTTTTTTGGAAGCTTGGCAGGCCCTTTCCATGAAAGTGATTCTCGCCAGTCTCTGCTTAGGGCTACATCAACAGCAAACAAACCATAGAGATAGAACTTGAAACTGCTTTATGGTGTCAAGTTTCAAAGAGCTAGCACAAACCGTGTTTGATTTAGAGTTCCAAATACATGTATCCCTATAGGAGAAAACAGAGTGAAACCTCAAAATGAAACCGGTTTACTGCCAACGAACGGTTTTCACCTAGAAGAACGAAATTTGGCGAGCCAAGTGGGATTGGTGTACTTATCATTACCTGAAAGTTTCATCAAGATTGGGTGAAAAAGTGTGTGCTGAGATTTCAGGCAACTCGTAGTTTTTTGGAAGCTTGGCAGGCCCTTTCCATGAAAGTGATTCTCGCCAGTCTCTGCTTAGGGCTACATCAACAGCAAACAAACCATAGAGATAGAACTTGAAACTGCTTTATGGTGTCAAGTTTCAAAGAGCTAGCACAAACCGTGTTTGATTTAGAGTTCCAAATACATGTATCCCTATAGGAGAAAAAGAGTGAAACCTCAAAATGAAACCGGTTACTGCCAACGAACGGTTTCACCTAGAAGAACAAAATTTGGCGAGCCAAGTGGGATTGGTGTACTGATCATTACCTGAAAGTTTCATCAAGATTGGGTGAAAAAGTGTGTGCTGAGATTTCAGGCAACTCGTAGTTTTTTGGAAGCTTGGCAGGCCCTTTCCATGAAAGTTATTCTGGCCAGTCTCTGCTTAGGGCTACATCAACAGCAAACAAACCATAGAGATAGAACTTGAAACTGCTTTATGGTGTCAAGTTTCAAAGAGCTAGCACAAACCGTGTTTGATTTAGAGTTCCAAATACATGTATCCCTATAGGAGAAAACAGAGTGAAACCTCAAAATGAAACCGGTTACTGCCAACGAACGGTTTCACCTAGAAGAACGAAATTTGGCGAGCCAAGTGGGATTGGTGTACTGATCATTACCTGAAAGTTTCATCAAGATTGGGTGAAAAAGTGTGTGCTGAGATTTCAGGCAACTCGTAGTTTTTTGGAAGTTTGGCAGGCCCTTTTCATGAAAGTGATTCTCGCCAGTCTCTTCTTAGGGCTACATTTACAGCAAACAAACCATAGAGATACAACTTGAAACTGCTTTATTGTGTCAAGTTTCAAAGAGCTAGCACAAACCGTGTTTGATTTAGAGTTCCAAATACATGTATCCCTATAGGAGAAAACAGAGTGAAACCTCAAAATGAAACCGGTTACTGCCAACGAACGGTTTCACCTAGAAGAACGAAATTTGGCGAGCCAAGTGGGATTGGTGTACTGATCATTACCTGAAAGTTTCATCAAGATTGGGTGAAAAAGTGTGTCCTGAGATTTCAGGCAACTCGTAGTTTTTTGGAAGCTTGGCAGGCCCTTTCGATGAAAGTGATTCTCGCCAGTTTCTGCTTAGGGCTACATCAACAGCAAACAAACCATAGAGATAGAACTTGAAACTGCTTTATTATGTCAAGTTTTAAAAAGCTAGCACAAACCGTGTTTGATTTAGAGTTCCAAATACATGTATCCCTATAGGAGAAAACAGAGTGAAACCTCAAAATGAAACCGGTTACTGCCAACGAACGGTTTCACCTAGAAGAACGAAATTTGGAGAGCCAAGTGGGATTGGTGTACTGATCATTACCTGAAAGTTTCATCAAGATTGGGTGAAAAAGTGTGTGCTGAGATTTCAGGCAACTCGTAGTTTTTTGGAAGCTTGGCAGGCCCTTTCCATGAAAGTGATTCTCGCCAGTCTCTGCTTAGGGCTACATCAACAGCAAACAAACCATAGAGATAGAACTTGAAACTGCTTTATGGTGTCAAGTTTCAAAGAGCTAGCACAAACCGTGTTGGATTTAGAGTTCCAAATACATGTATCCCTATAGGAGAAAACAGAGTGAAACCTCAAAATTAAACCGGTTACTGCCAACGTACGGTTTCACCTAGAAGAACGAAATTTGGCGAGCAAAGTGGGATTGGTGTACTGATCATTACCTGAAAGTTTCATCAAGATTGGGTGAAAAAGTGTGTGCCGAGATTTCAGGCAACTCGTAGTTTTTTGGAAGCTTGGCAGGCCGTTTCCATGAAAGTGATTCTGGCCAGTCTCTGCTTAGGGCTACATCAACAGCAAACAAACCATAGAGATAGAACTTGAAACTGCTTTATGGTGTCAAGTTTCAAAGAGCTAGCACAAACCGTGTTTGATTTAGAGTTCCAAATACATGTATCCCTATAGGAGAAAACAGAGTGAAACCTCAAAATGAAACCGGTTACTGCCAACGAACGGTTTCACCTAGAAGAACGAGATTTGGCGAGCCAAGTGGGATTGGTGTACTGATCATTACCTGAAAGTTTCATCAAGGTTGGGTGAAAAAGTGTGTGCTGAGATTTCAGGCAACTCGTAGTTTTTTGGAAGCTTGGCAGGCCCTTTCCATGAAAGTGATTCTCGCCAGTCTCTGCTTAGGGCTACATCAACAGCAAACAAACCATAGAGATAGAACTTGAAACTGCTTTATGGTGTCAAGTTTCAAAGAGCTAGCACAAACCGTGTTTGATTTAGAGTTCCAAATACATGTATCCCTATAGGAGAAAACAGAGTGAAACCTCAAAATGAAACCGGTTACTGCCAACGAACGCTTTCACCTAGAAGAAAGAGATTTGGCGAGCCAAGTGGGATTGGTGTACTGATCATTACCTGAAAGTTTCATCAAGATTGGGTGAAAAAGTGTGTGCTGGGATTTCAGGCAACTCGTATTTTTTTGAATCTTGGCAGGCCCTTTCCATGAAAGTGATTCTCGCCAGTCTCTGCTTAGGGCTACATCAACAGCAAACAAACCATAGAGAGAGAACTTGAAACTGCTTTATTGTGTCAAGTTTCAAAGAGCTAGCACAAACCGTGTTTGATTTAGAGTTCCAAATACATGTATCCCTATAGGAGAAAACAGAGTGAAACCTCAAAATGAAACCGGTTACTGCCAACGAACGGTTTCACCTAGAAGAACGAAATTTGGCGAGCCAAGTGGGATTGGTGTACTGATCATTACCTGAAAGATTCATCAAGATTGGGTGAAAAAGTGTGTGCTGAGATTTCAGGCAACTCGTAGTTTTTTGGAAGCTTGGCAGGCCATTTCCATGAAAGTGATTCTCGCCAGTCTCTGCTTAGGGCTACATCAACATCAAACAAACCATAGAGATAGAACTTGAAACTGCTTTATTGTGTCAAGTTTCAAAGAGCTAGCACAAACCGTGTTTGATTTAGAGTTCCAAATACATGTATCCCTATAGGAGAAAACAGAGTGAAACCTCAAAATTAAACCGGTTACTGCCAAGGAATGGTTTCACCTAGAAGAACGAGATTTGGCGAGCCAAGTGGGATTGGTGTACTGATCATTACCTGAAAGTTTCATCAAGATTGGGTGAAAAAGTGTGTGCTGAGATTTCAGGCAACTCGTATTTTTTTGAATCGTGGCAAGCCCTTTCCATGAAAGTGATTCTCGCCAGTCTCTGCTTAGTGCTACATCAACAGCAAACAAACCATAGAGATAGAACTTGAAACTGCTTTATGGTGTCAAGTTTCAAAGAGCTAGCACAAACCGTGTTTGATTTAGAGTTCCAAGTACATGTATCCCTATAGGAGAAAACAGAGTGAAACCTCAAAATTAAACCGGTTACTGCCAACGAACGGTTTCACCTAGAAGAACGAAATTTGGCGAGCCAAGTGGGATTGGTGTACTGATCATTACCTGTAAGTTTCATCAAGATTTGGTGAAAAAGTGTGTGCTGAGATTTCAGGCAACTCGTAGTTTTTTGGAAGCTTGGCAGGCCCTTTCCATGAAAGTGATTCTCGCCAGTCTCTGCTTAGGGCTACATCAACAGCAAACAAACCATAGAGATAGAACTTGAAACTGCTTTATTATGTAAAGTTTCAAAGAGCTAGCACAAACCGTGTTTGATTTAGAGTTCCAAATACATGTATCCCTATAGGAGAAAACAGAGTGAAACCTCAAAATGAAACCGGTTACTGCCAACGAACGGTTTCACCTAGAAGAACGAGATTTGGCGAGCCAAGTGGGATTGGTGTACTGATCAATACCTGAAAGTTTCATCAAGATTGGGTGAAAAAGTGTGTGCTGAGATTTTAGGCAACTCGTAGTTTTTTGGAAGCTTGGCAGGCCCTTTCCATGAAAGTGATTCTCGCCAGTCTCTGCTTAGGTCTACATCAACAGCAAACAAACCATAGAGACAGAACTTGAAACTGCTTTATTTTGTCAAGTTTCAAAGAGCTAGCACAAACCGTGTTTGATTTAGAGTTCCAAATACATGTATCCCTATAGGAGAAAACAGAGTGAAACCTCAAAATGAAACCGGTTACTGCCAACGAACGGTTTCACCTAGAAGAACGAAATTTGGCGAGCCAGGTGGGATTGGTGTACTGATCATTTCCTGAAAGTTTCATCAAGATTGGGTGAAAAAGTGTGTGCTGAGATTTCAGGCAACTCGTAGTTTTTTGGAAGCTTGGCAGGCCCTTTCCATGAAAGTGATTCTCGCCAGTCTCTGCTTAGGGCTACATCAACAGCAAACAAACCATAGAGATAGAACTTGAAACTGCTTTATGGTGTCAAGTTTCAAAGAGCTAGCAAAAACCGTGTTTGATTTAGAGTTCCAAATACATGTATCCCTATAGGAGAAAACAGAGTGAAACCTCAAAATGAAACCGGTTACTGCCAACGAACGGTTTCACCTAGAAGAACGAAATGTGGCGAGCCAAGTGGGATTGGTGTACTGATCATTACCTGAAAGTTTCATCAAGATTGGGTGAAAAAGTGTGTGCTGAGATTTCAGGCAACTCATAGGTTTTTGGAAGCTTGGCAGGCCCTTTCCATGAAAGTGATTCTTGCCATTCTCTGCTTAGGGCTACATCAACAGCAAACAAACCATAGAGATAGAACTTGAAACTTCTTTATGGTGTCAAGTTTCAAAGAGCTAGCACAAACCGTGTTTGATTTAGAGTTCCAAATACATGTATCCCTATAGGAGAAAACAGAGTGAAACCTGAAAATGAAACCGGTTACTGCCAACAAACGGTTTCTCCTAAAAGAATGAAATTTGGCGAGCCAAGTGGGATTGGTGTACTGATCATTACCTGAAAGTTTCATCAAGATTGGGTTAAAAAGTGTGTGCTGAGATTTCAGGCAACTCGTAGTTTTCTGGAAGCTTGGCAGGCCCTTTCCATGAAAGTGATTCTCGCCAGTCTCTGCTTAGGGCTACATCAACAGCAAACAATCCATTGAGATAGATCTTGAAACTGCTTTATTGAGTCAAGTTTCAAAGAGCTAGCAAAAACCGTGTTTGATTTAGAGTTCCAAATACATGTATCCCTTTAGGAGAAAACAGAGTGAAACCTCAAAATGAAACCGGTTACTGCCAACGAAAGGTTTCACCTAGAAGAACGAAATTTGGCGATCCAAGTGGGATTGGTGTACTGTTCATTACCTGAAAGATTCATCAAGATTGGGTGAAAAAGTGTGTGCTGAGATTTCAGGCAAATCGTAGTTTTTTGGAAGCTTGGCAGGCCATTTCCATGAAAGTGATTCTCGCCAGTCTCTGCTTAGGGCTACATCAACATCAAACAAACCATAGAGATAGAACTTGAAACTGCTTTATTGTGTCAAGTTTCAAAGAGCTAGCACAAACCGTGTTTGATTTAGAGTTCCAAATACATGTATCCCTATAGGAGAAAACAGAGTAAAACCTCAAAATTAAACCGGTTACTGCCAAGGAATGGTTTCACCTAGAAGAACGAGATTTGGCGAGCCAAGTGGGATTGGTGTACTGATCATTACCTGAAAGTTTCATCAAGATTGGGTGAAAAAGTGTGTGCTGAGATTTCAGGCAACTCGTATTTTTTTGAATCGTGGCAAGCCCTTACCATGAAAGTGATTCTCGCCAGTCTCTGCTTAGTGCTACATCAACAGCAAACAAACCATAGAGATAGAACTTGAAACTGCTTTATTGTGTCAAGTTTCAAAGAGCTAGCACAAACCGTGTTTGATTTAGAGTTCCAAGTACATGTATCCCTATAGGAGAAAACAGAGTGAAACCTTAAAATTAAACCGGTTACTGCCAACGAACGGTTTCACCTAGAAGAACGAAATTTGGCGAGCCAAGTGGGATTGGTGTACTGATCATTACCTGTAAGTTTCATCAAGATTTGGTGAAAAAGTGTGTGCTGAGATTTCAGGCAACTCGTAGTTTTTTGGAAGCTTGGCAGGCCCTTTCCATGAAAGTGATTCTCGCCAGTCTCTGCTTAGGGCTACATCAACAGCAAACAAACCATAGAGATAGAACTTGAAACTGCTTTATTATGTCAAGTTTCAAAGAGCTAGCACAAACCGTGTTTGATTTAGAGTTCCAAATACATGTATCCCTATAGGAGAAAACAGACTGAAACCTCAAAATGAAACCGGTTACTGCCAACGAACGGTTTCACCTAGAAGAACGAGATTTGGCGAGCCAAGTGGGATTGGTGTACTGATCAATACCTGAAAGTTTCATCAAGATTGGGTGAAAAAGTGTGTGCTGAGATTTCAGGCAACTCGTAGTTTTTTGGAAGCTTGGCAGGCCCTTTCCATGAAAGTGATTCTCGCCAGTCTCTGCTTAGGTCTACATCAACAGCAAACAAACCATAGAGATATAACTTGAAACTGCTTTATGGTGTCAAGTTTCAAAGAGCTAGCACAAACCGTGTTTGATTTAGAGTTCCAAATACATGTATCCCTATAGGAGAAAACAGAGTGAAACCTCAAAATGAAACCGGTTACTGCCAACGAACGGTTTCACCTAGAAGAACGAAATTTGGCGAGCCAGGTGGGATTGGTGTACTGATCATTTCCTGAAAGTTTCATCAAGATTGGGTGAAAAAGTGTGTGCTGTGATTTCAGGCAACTCGTAGTTTTTTGGAAGCTTGGCAGGCCCTTTCCATGAAAGTGATTCTCGCCAGTCTCTGCTTAGGGCTACATCAACAGCAAACAAACCATAGAGATAGAACTTGAAACTGCTTTATGGTGTCAAGTTTCAAAGAGCTAGCAAAAACCGTGTTTGATTTAGAGTTCCAAATACATGTATCCCTATAGGAGAAAACAGAGTGAAACCTCAAAATGAAACCGGTTACTGCCAACGAACGGTTTCACCTAGAAGAACGAAATGTGGCGAGCCAAGTGGGATTGGTGTACTGATCATTACCTGAAAGTTTCATCAAGATTGGGTGAAAAAGTGTGTGCTGAGATTTCAGGCAACTCATAGTTTTTTGGAAGCTTGGCAGGCCCTTTCCATGAAAGTGATTCTTGCCATTCTCTGCTTAGGGCTACATCAACAGCAAACAAACCATAGAGATAGAACTTGAAACTTCTTTATGGTGTCAAGTTTCAAAGAGCTAGCACAAACCGTGTTTGATTTAGAGTTCCAAATACATGTATCCCTATAGGAGAAAACAGAGTGAAACCTGAAAATGAAACCGGTTACTGCCAACAAACGGTTTCTCCTAAAAGAATGAAATTTGGCGAGCCAAGTGGGATTGGTGTACTGATCATTACCTGAAAGTTTCATCAAGATTGGGTTAAAAAGTGTGTGCTGAGATTTCAGGCAACTCGTAGTTTTCTGGAAGCTTGGCAGGCCCTTTCCATGAAAGTGATTCTCGCCAGTCTCTGCTTAGGGCTACATCAACAGCAAACAATCCATTGAGATAGATCTTGAAACTGCTTTATTGAGTCAAGTTTCAAAGAGCTAGCAAAAACCGTGTTTGATTTAGAGTTCCAAATACATGTATCCCTTTAGGAGAAAACAGAGTGAAACCTCAAAATGAAACCGGTTACTGCCAACGAACGGTTTCACCTAGAAGAACGAAATTTGGCGATCCAAGTGGGATTGGTGTACTGTTCATTACCTGAAAGTTTCATCAAGATTGGGTGAAAAAGTGTGTGCTGCGATTTCAGGAAACTTGTAGTTTTTTGGAAGCTTGGCAGGCCCTTTCCATGAAAGTGATTCTCGCCAGTCTCTGCTTAGGGCTACATCAACAGCAAACAAACCATAGAGATAGAACTTGAAACTGCTTCATTGTGTCACGTTTCAAAGAGCTAGCACAAACCGTGTTTGATTTTGAGTTCCAAATACATGTATCCCTATAGGAGAAAACAGAGTGAAACCTCAAAATGAAACCGGTTACTGCCAACGAACGGTTTCACCTAGAAGAACGAAATTTGGCGAGCCAGGTGGGATTGGTGTACTGATCATTACCTGAAAGTTTCATCAAGATTGGGTGAAAAAGTGTGTGCTGAGATTTCAGGCAACTCGTAGTTTTTTGGAAGCTTGGCAGGCCCTTTCCATGAAAGTGATTCTCGCCAGTCTCTGCTTAGGGCTACATCAACAGCAAACAAACCATAGAGATAGAACTTGAAACTGCTTCATTGTGTCACGTTTCAAAGAGCTAGCACAAACCGTGTTTGATTTAGAGTTCCAAATACATGTATCCCTATAGGAGAAAACAGAGTGAAACCTCAAAATGAAACCGGTTAGTGCCAACGAACGGTTTCACCTAGAAGAGCGAGATTTGGCGAGCCAAGTGGGATTGGTGTACTGATCACTACCTGAAAGTTTCATCAAGATTGGGTGAAAAAGTGTGTCCTGAGATTTCAGGCAACTCGTAGTTTTTTGGAAGCTTGGCAGGCCCTTTCCATGAAAGTGATTCTCGCCAGTCTCTGCTTAGGGCTACATCAACAGCAAACAAACCATAGAGATAGATCTTGAAACTGCTTTATTGTGTCAAGTTTCAAAGAGCTAGCACAAACCGTGTTTGATTTAGAGTTCCAAATATATGTATCCCTATAGGAGAAAACAGAGTGAAACCTCAAAATGAAACCGGTTACTGCCAACGAACGGTTTCACCTAGAAGAACAAAATTTGGCGAGCCAGGTGGGATTGGTGTACTGATCATTACCTGAAAGTTTCATCAAGATTGGGTGAAAAAGTGTGTGCTGAGATTTCAGGCAACTCGTAGTTTTTTGGAGGCTTGGCAGGCCCTTTCCATGAAAGTGATTCTCGCCAGTCTCTGCTTAGGGCTACATCAACAGCAAACAAACCATAGAGATAGAACTTGAAACTGCTTTATGGTGTCAAGTTTCAAAGAGCTAGCAAAAACCGTGTTTGATTTAGAGTTCCAAATACATGTATCCCTATAGGAGAAAACAGAGTGAAACCTGAAAATGAAACCGGTTACTGCCAACGAACGGTTTCACCTAGAAGAACGAAATTTGGCGAGCCAAGTGGGATTGGTGGACTGATCATTACCTGTAAGTTTCATCAAGATTTGGTGAAAAAGTGTGTGCTGAGATTTCAGGCAACTCGTAGTTTTCTGGAAGCTTGGCAGGCCCTTTCCATGAAAGTGATTCTCGCCAGTCTCTGCTTAGGGCTACATCAACAGCAAACAAACCATAGAGATAGAACTTGAAACTGCTTTATTATGTCAAGTTTCAAAGAGCTAGCACAAACCGTGTTTGATTTAGAGTTCCAAATACATGTATCCCTATAGGAGAAAACAGACTGAAACCTCAAAATGAAACCGGTTACTGCCAACGAACGGTTTCACCTAGAAGAACGAGATTTCGCGAGCCAAGTGGGATTGGTGTACTGATCAATACCTGAAAGTTTCATCAAGATTGGGTGAAAAAGTGTGTGCTGAGATTTCAGGCAACTCGTAGTTTTTTGGAAGCTTGGCAGGCCCTTTCCATGAAAGTGATTCTCGCCAGTCTCTGCTTAGGTCTACATCAACAGCAAACAAACCATAGAGATAGAACTTGAAACTGCTTTATTGTGTCAAGTTTCAAAGAGCTAGCACAAACCGTGTTTGATTTAGAGTTCCAAATACATGTATCCCTATAGGAGAAAACAGAGTGAAACCTCAAAATGAAACCGGTTACTGCCAACGAACGGTTTCACCTAGAAGAACGAAATTTGGCGAGCCAGGTGGGATTGGTGTACTGATCATTACCTGAAAGTTTCATCAAGATTGGGTGAAAAAGTGTGTGCTGAGATTTCAGGCAACTCGTAGTTTTTTGGAAGCTTGCCAGGCCCTTTCCATGAAAGTGATTCTCGCCAGTCTCTGCTTAGGGCTACATCAACAGCAAACAAACCATAGAGATAGAACTTGAAACTGCTTTATTGTGTCAAGTTTCAAAGAGCTAGCACAAACCGTGTTTGATTTAGAGTTCCAAATATATGTATCCCTATAGGAGAAAACAGAGTGAAACCTCAAAATGAAACCGGTTACTGCCAACGAACGGTTTCACCTAGAAGAACGAAATTTGGCGAGCCAGGTGGGATTGGTGTACTGATCATTACCTGAAAGTTTCATCAAGATTTGGTGAAAAAGTGTGTGCTGAGATTTCAGGCAACTCGTAGTTTTTTGGAGGCTTGGCAGGCCCTTTCCATGAAAGTGATTCTCGCCAGTCTCTGCTTAGGGCTACATCAACAGCAAACAAACCATAGAGATAGAACTTGAAACTGCTTTATGGTGTCAAGTTTCAAAGAGATAGCAAAAACCGTGTTTGATTTAGAGTTCCAAATACATGTATCCCTATAGGAGAAAACACAGTGAAACCTCAAAATGAAACCGGTTACTGCCAACAAACGGTTTCACCTAGAAGAACGAAATTTTTCGAGAAAAGTGGGATTGGTGTACTGATCATTACCTGAAAGTTTCATCAAGATTGGGTGAAAAAGTGTGTGCTGAGATTTCAGGCAACTCGTAGTTTTTTGGAAGCTTGGCAGGCCCTTTCCATGAAAGTGATTCTCGCCAGTCTCTGCTTAGGGCTACATCAACAGCAAACAATCCATAGAGATAGAATTTGAAACTGCTTTATGGTGTCAAGTTTCAAAGAGCTAGCAAAAACCGTGTTTGATTTAGAGTTCCAAATACATGTATCCCTATAGGAGAAAAAAGAGTGAAACCTCAAAATGAAACCGGTTACTGCCAACGAACGGTTTCACCTAGAAGAATGAAATTTGGCGAGCCAAGTGGGATTGGTGTACTGATCATTACCTGAAAGTTTCATCAAGATTGGGTGAAAAAGTGTGTGCTGAGATTTCAGGAAACTCGTAGTTTTCTGGAAGCTTGGAAGGCCCTTTCCATGAAAGTGATTCTCGCCAGTCTCTGCTTAGGGCTACATCAACAGGAAACAACCCATAGAGATAGAACTTGAAAATGCTTTATTATGTCAAGTTGCAAAGAGCTAGCACAAACCGTGTTTGATTTAGAGTTCCAAATACATGTATCCCTATAGGAGAAAACATACTGAAACCTCAAAATGAAACTGGTTACTGCCAACGAACGGTTTCACCTAGAAGAACGAGATTTGGCGAGCCAAGTGGGATTGGTGTACTGATCAATACCTGAAAGTTTCATCAAGATTGGGTGAAAAAGTGTGTGCTGACATTTCAGGCAACTCGTAGTTTTTTGGAAGCTTGGCAGGCCCTTTCCATGAAAGTGATTCTCGCCAGTCTCTGCTTAGGTCTACATCAACAGCAAACAAACCATAGAGATAGAACTTGAAACTGCTTTATTGTGTCAAGTTTCAAAGAGCTAGCACAAACCGTGTTTGATTTAGAGTTCCAAATACATGTATCCCTATAGGAGAAAACAGAGTGAAACCTCAAAATGAAACCGGTTACTGCCAACGAACGGTTTCACCTAGAAGAACGAAATTTGGCGATCCAAGTGGGATTGGTGTACTGTTCATTACCTGAAAGTTTCATCAAGATTGGGTGAAAAAGTGTGTGCTGAGATTTCAGGAAACTTGTAGTTTTTTGGAAGCTTGGCAGGCCCTTTCCATGAAAGTGATTCTCGCCAGTCTCTGCTTAGGGCTACATCAACAGCAAACAAACCATAGAGATAGAACTTGAAACTGCTTCATTGTGTCACGTTTCAAAGAGCTAGCACAAACCGTGTTTGATTTAGAGTTCCAAATACATGTATCCCTATAGGAGAAAACAGAGTGAAACCTCAAAATGAAACCGGTTACTGCCAACGAACGGTTTCACCTAGAAGAACGAAATTTGGCGAGCCAGGTGGGATTGGTGTACTGATCATTACCTGAAAGTTTCATCAAGATTGGGTGAAAAAGTGTGTGCTGAGATTTCAGGCAACTCGTAGTTTTTTGGAAGCTTGGCAGGCCCTTTCCATGAAAGTGATTCTCGCCAGTCTCTGCTTAGGGCTACATCAACAGCAAACAAACCATAGAGATAGAACTTGAAACTGCTTCATTGTGTCACGTTTCAAAGAGCTAGCACAAACCGTGTTTGATTTAGAGTTCCGAATACATGTATCCCTATAGGAGAAAACAGAGTGAAACCTCAAAATGAAACCGGTTAGTGCCAACGAACGGTTTCACCTAGAAGAACGAGATTTGGCGAGCCAAGTGGGATTGGTGTACTGATCATTACCTGAAAGTTTCATCAAGATTGGGTGAAAAAGTGTGTGCTGAGATTTCAGGCAACTCGTAGTTTTTTGGAAGCTTGGCAGGCCCTTTCCATGAAAGTGATTCTCGCCAGTCTCTGCTTAGGGCTACATCAACAGCAAACAAACCATAGAGATAGAACTTGAAACTGCTTTATGGTGTCAAGTTTCAAAGAGCTAGCAAAAACCGTGTTTGATTTAGAGTTCCAAATACATGTATCCCTATAGG
>NW_027525578.1:0-18070 GCF_052094955.1 Ictidomys tridecemlineatus | reverse complement strand
GAAAGTGATTCTCGTCAGTCTCTGCTTAGGGCTACATCAACAGCAAACAAACCATAGAGATAGAACTTGAAAATGCTTTATTATGTCAAGTTTCAAAGAGCTAGCACAAACCGTGTTTGATTTAGAGTTCCAAATACATGTATCCCTATAGGAGAAAACAGAGTGAAACCTCAAAATGAAACCGGTTACTGCCAACGAACGGTTTAACCTAGAAGAACGAAATTTGGCGAGCCAAGTGGGATTGGTGTACTGATCATTACCTGAAAGTATCATCAAGATTGTGTGAAAAAGTGTTTGGTGAGATTTCAGGCAACTCGTAGTTTTTGGAAGCTTGGCAGGCCCTTTCCATGAAAGTGATTCTCGCCAGACTCTGCTTAGGGCTACATCAACAGCAAGAAACCATAAAGATAGAACTTGAAACTGCTTTATTGTGTCAAGTTTCAAAGAGCTTGCACAAACCGTGTTTGATTTAGAGTTCCAAATACATGTATCTCTATAGGAGAAAACAGAGTGAAACCTCAAAATGAAACCGGTTACTGCCAATAAAAGGTTGAACCTAGAAGAACGAAATTTGGCGAGCCAAGTGGGATTGGGGTACTGATCATTACCTGAAAGTTTCATCAAGATTGGGTGAAAAAGTGTGTGCTGAGATTTCAGGCAACTCGTAATTTTTGAAGCTTGGTAGGCCCTTTCCATGAAAGTGATTCTCGCCAGTCTCTGCTTAGGGCTACATTAACAGCAAACAAACCATAGAGATAGAACCCTAAACTGCTTTATTGAGTCAAGTTTCAAAGATCTAGCACAAACCGTGTTTGATTTAGAGTTCCAAATACATGTATCCCTATAGGAGAAAACAGAGTGAAACCTCAAAATGAAACCGGTTACTGCCAACGAACGGTTTAACCTAGAAGAACGAAATTTGGTGAGCCAAGTGGGATTGGTGTACTGATCATTACCTGAAAGTATCATCAAGATTGGGTGAAAAAGTGTGTGCTGAGATTTCAGGCAACTCGTAGTTTTTTGGAAGCTTGGCAGGCCCTTTCCATGAAAGTGATTCTTGCCAGTCTCTGCTTAGGGCTACATCAACAGCAAACAAACCATAGAGATAGAACTTGAAACTGCTTTATTGTGTCAAGTTTCAAAGAGCTAGCACAAACCGTGTTTGATTTAGAGTTCGAAATACATGTATCCCTATAGGAGAAAACAGAGTGAAACTTCAAAATGAAACCGGTTACTGCCAACGAACGGTTTAACCTAGAAGAACGAAATTTGGCGAGCCAAGTGGGATTGGTGTACTGATCATTACCTGAAAGTTTCATCAAGATAGGGTGAAAAAGTGTGTGCTGAGATTTCAGGCAACTCGTAGTTTTTTGGAAGCTTGGCAGGCTCTTTCCATGAAAGTGATTCTCGCCAGTCTCTGCTTAGGGCTACATCAACAGCAAACAAACCATAGAGATAGAACTTGAAACTGCTTTATTGTGTCAAGTTTCAAAGAGCTAGCACAAACCGTGTTTGATTTAGAGTTCCAAATACATGTATCCCTATAGGAGAAAACAGAGTGAAACCTCAAAATGAAACCGGTTACTGAAAACGGACGGTTTAACCTAGAAGAACGAAATTTGGCGAGCGATGTGGGATTGGTGTACTGATCATTACTTTAAAGTATCATCAAGATTGGGTGAAAAAGTGTTTGCTGAGATTTCAGGAAACTCCTAGTTTTTTGGAAGCTTGGCAGGCCCTTTCCATGAAAGTGACTATAGCCAGTCTCTGCTTAG
Organism: Ictidomys tridecemlineatus; assembly: GCF_052094955.1. Taxonomy (NCBI): domain Eukaryota; kingdom Metazoa; phylum Chordata; class Mammalia; order Rodentia; family Sciuridae; genus Ictidomys; species Ictidomys tridecemlineatus. Next base: position 16,295 of record NW_027525578.1, on the reverse strand, counting down.
GGCTACATCAACAGCAAACAAACCATAGAGATAGAACTTGAAACTGCTTTATTGTGTCAAGTTTCAAAGAGCTAGCACAAACCGTGTTTGATATAGAGTTCCAAATACATGTATCCCTATAGGAGAACACAGAGTGAAACCTCAAAATGAAACCGGTTACTGCCAACGAACTGTTTAACTTAGAAGAACGAAATTTGGCAAGCCAAGTGGGATTGGTATACTGATCATTACCTGCAAGTTTCATCAAGATTGCGTGAAAAAGTGTGTGCTGAGATTTCAGGCAACTCGTAGTTTTTTGGAAACTTGGCAGGCCCTTTCCATGAAAGTGATTCTCGCCAGTCTCTGCTTAGGGCTACATCAACAGCAAACAAACCATAGAGATAGAACTTGACACTGGTTTATTGTGTCAAGTTTCAAAGAGCTAGCACAAACCGTGTTTGATTTAGAGTTCCAAATACATGTATCCCTATAGGAGAAAACAGAGTGAAACCTCAAAATGAAACCGGTTACTGCCAACGAACGGTTTAACCTAGAAGAACGAAATTTGGCGAGCCAAGTGGGATTGGTGTACTGATCATTACCTGAAAGTATCATCAAGATTGGGTGAAAAAGTGTGTGCTGAGATTTCAGGCAACTCATAGTTTTTTGGAAGCTTGGCAGGCCCTTTCCATGAAAGTGATTCTCGCCAGTCTCTGCTTAGGGCTACATCAACAGCAAACAAACCATAGAGATAGAACTTGAAAATGCTTTATTAGGTCAAGTTTCAAATAGCTAGCACAAACCGTGTTTGATTTAGAGTTCCAAATACATGTATCCCTATAGGAGAAAACAGAGTGAAACCTCAAAATGAAACCGGTTATTGCCAACGAACGGTTTAACCTAGAAGAACGAAATTTGGCGAGCCAAGTGGGATTGGTGTACTGATCATTACCTGAAAGTATCATCAAGATTGAGTGAAAATGTGTTTGCTGAGATTTCAGGCAACTCGTAGTTTTTTGGAAGCTGGGCAGGCCCTTTTGATGAAAGTGATTCTCGCCAGTCTCTGCTTAGGGCTACATCAACAGCAAACAAACCATAGAGATAGAACTTGAAACTGCTTTATTGTGTCAAGTTTCAAAGAGCTAGCACAAACCGTGTTTGATTTAGAGTTCCAAATACATGTATCCCTATAGGAGAAAACAGAGTGAAACCTCAAAATGAAACCGGTTACTGCCAGCCAAGGGTTTAAACTAGAAGAACGAAATTTGGCGAGCCAAGTGGGATTGGTGTACTGATCATTACCTGAAAGTTTCATCAAGATTGGGTGAAAAAGTGTGTGCTGAGATTTCAGGCAACTCGTAGTTTTTTGGAAGCTTGGCAGGATCTTTCCATGAAAGTGATTCTCGCCAGTCTCTGCTTAGGGCTACATAAACAGCAAACAAACCATAGAGATAGAACCCTAAACTGCTTTATTGTGTCAAGTTTCAAAGAGCTAGCACAAACCGTGTTTGATATAGAGTTCCAAATACATGTATCCCTATAGGAGAACACAGAGTGAAACCTCAAAATGAAACCGGTTACTGCCAACGAACTGTTTAACTTAGAAGAACGAAATTTGGCAAGCCAAGTGGGATTGGTGTACTGATCATTACCTGCAAGTTTCATCAAGATTGCGTGAAAAAGTGTGTGCTGAGATTTCAGGCAACTCGTAGTTTTTTGGAAACTTGGCAGGCCCTTTCCATGAAAGTGATTCTCGCCAGTCTCTGCTTAGGGCTACATCAACAGCAAACAAACCATAGAGATAGAACTTGAAACTGCTTTATTGTGTCAAGTTTCAAAGAGCTAGCACAAACCGTGTTTGATTTAGAGTTCCAAATACATGTATCCCTATAGGAGAAAACAGAGTGAAACCTCAAAATGAAACCGGTTACTGCCAACGAACGGTTTAACCTAGAAGAACGAAATTTGGCGAGCCAAGTGGGATTGGTGTACTGATCATTACCTGAAAGTTTCATCAAGATTGGGTGAAAAAGGGTGTGCTGAGTTTTCAGGCAACTCGTATTTTTTTGGAAGCTTGGCAGGCCCTTTCCATGAAAGTGATTCTCGCCAGACTCTGCTTAGGGCTACATCAACAGCAAAGAAACCATAAAGATAGAACTTGAAACTGCTTTATTGTGTCAAGTTTCAAAGAGCTAGCACAAACCGTGTTTGATTTAGAGTTCCAAATACATGTATCTCTATAGGAGAAAACAGAGTGAAACCTCAAAATGAAACCGGTTACTGCCAATGAAAGGTTGAACCTAGAAGAACGAAATTTGGCGAGCCAAGTGGGATTGGGGTACTGATCATTACCTGAAAGTTTCATCAAGATTGGGTGAAAAAGTGTTTGCTGAGATTTCAGGCAACTCGTAATTTTTGAAGCTTGGTAGGCCCTTTCCATGAAAGTGATTCTCGCAAGTCTCTGCTTAGGGCTACATTAACAGCAAACAAACCATAGAGATAGAACCCTAAACTGCTTTATTGAGTCAAGTTTCAAAGATTTAGCACAAACCGTGTTTGATTTAGAGTTCCAAATACATGTATCCCTATAGGAGAAAACAGAGTGAAACCTCAAAATGAAACCAGTTACTGCCAACGAACGGTTTAACCTAGAGGAACGAAATTTGGCGAGCCAAGTGGGATTGGTGTACTGATCATTACCTGAAAGTATCATCAAGATTGGGTGAAAAAGTGTGTGCTGAGATTTAAGGCAACTCGTAGATTTTTGGAAGCTTGGCAGGCCCTTTCCATGAAAGTGATTCTCGCCAGTCTCTGCTTAGGGCTACATCAACAGCAAACAAACCATAGAGATAGAACTTGAAACTGCTTTATTGTGTCAAGTTTCAAAGAGCTAGCACAAACCGTGTTTGATTTAGAGTTCCAAATACATGTATCCCTATAGGAGAAAACAGAGTGAAACCTCAAAATGAAACCGGTTACTGCCAACGAACGGTTTAACCTAGAAGAACGAAATTTGGCGAGCCAAGTGGGATTGGTGTACTGATCATTACCTGAAAGTTTCATCAAGATAGGGTGAAAAAGTGTGTGCTGAAATTTCAGGCAACTCGTAGTTTTTTGGAAGCTTGGCAGGCTCTTTCCATGAAAGTGATTCTCGCCAGTCTCTGCTTAGGGCTACATCAACAGCAAATAAACCATAGAGATAGAACTTGAAACTGCTTTATTGTGTCAATTTTCAAAGAGCTAGCACAAACCGTGTTTCATTTAGAGTTCCAAATACATGTATCCCTATAGGGGAAAACAGAGTGAAACCTCAAAATGAAACCGGTTACTGAAAACGGACGGTTTAACCTAGAAGAACAAGATTTGGCGAGCGATGTGGGATTGGTGTACTGATCATTACTTTAAAGTATCATCAAGATTGGGTGAAAAAGTGTTTGCTGAGATTTCAGGAAACTCCTAGTTTTTTGGAAGCTTGGCAGGCCCTTTCCATGAAAGTGACTATCGCCAGTCTCTGCTTAGGGCTACATCAACAGCAAACAAACCATAGAGATAGAACTTGAAACTGCTTTATTGTGTCAAGTTTCAAAGAGCTAGCACAAACCGTGTTTGATTTAGAGTTCCAAATACATGTATCCCTATAGGAGAACACAGAGTGAAACCTCAAAATGAAACCGGTTACTGCCAACGAACGGTTTAACATAGAAGAACGAAATTTGGCAAGCCAAGTGGGATTGGTGTACTGATCATTACCTGCAAGTTTCATCAAGATTGCGTGAAAAAGTGTGTGCTGAGATTTCAGGCAACTCGTAGTTTTTTGGAAAATTGGCAGGCCCTTTCCATGAAAGTGATTCTCGCCAGTCTCTGCTTAGGGCTACATCAACAGCAAACAAACCATAGAGATAGAACTTGAAACTGCTTTATTGTGTCAAGTTTCAAAGAGCTAGCACAAACCGTGTTTGATTTAGAGTTCCAAATACATGTATCCCTATAGGAGAAAACACAGTGAAACCTCAAAATGAAACCGGTTACTGCCAACGAACGGTTTAACCTAGAAGAACGAAATTTGGCGAGCCAAGTGGGATTGGTGTACTGATCATTACCTGAAAGTATCATCAAGATTGGGTGAAAAAGTGTGTGCTGAGATTTCAGGCAACTCATAGTTTTTTGGAAGCTTGGCAGGCCCTTTCCATGAAAGTGATTCTCGTCAGTCTCTGCTTAGGGCTACATCAACAGCAAACAAACCATAGAGATAGAACTTGAAAATGCTTTATTATGTCAAGTTTCAAAGAGCTAGCACAAACCGTGTTTGATTTAGAGTTCCAAATACATGTATCCCTATAGGAGAAAACAGAGTGAAACCTCAAAATGAAACCGGTTACTGCCAACGAACGGTTTAACCTAGAAGAACGAAATTTGGCGAGCCAAGTGGGATTGGTGTACTGATCATTACCTGAAAGTATCATCAAGATTGTGTGAAAAAGTGTTTGCTGAGATTTCAGGCAACTCGTAGTTTTTTGGAAGCTTGGCAGGCCCTTTCCATGAAAGTGATTCTCGCCAGACTCTGCTTAGGGCTACATCAACAGCAAAGAAACCATAAAGATAGAACTTGAAACTGCTTTATTGTGTCAAGTTTCAAAGAGCTTGCACAAACCGTGTTTGATTTAGAGTTCCAAATACATGTATCTCTATAGGAGAAAACAGAGTGAAACCTCAAAATGAAACCGGTTACTGCCAATGAAAGGTTGAACCTAGAAGAACGAAATTTGGCGAGCCAAGTGGGATTGGTGTACTGATCATTACCTGAAAGTTTCATCAAGATTGGGTGAAAAAGTGTGTGCTGAGATTTCATCAACTCGTAATTTTTGAAGCTTGGTAGGCCCTTTCCATGAAAGTGATTCTCGCCAGTCTCTGCTTAGGGCTACATTAACAGCAAACAAACCATATAGATAGAACCCTAAACTGCTTTATTGAGTCAAGTTTCAAAGATCTAGCACAAACCGTGTTTGATTTAGAGTTCCAAATACATGTATCCCTATAGGAGAAAACAGAGTGAAACCTCAAAATGAAACCGGTTACTGCCAACGAACGGTTTAACCTAGAAGAACGAAATTTGGTGAGCCAAGTGGGATTGGTGTACTGATCATTACCTGAAAGTATCATCAAGATTGGGTGAAAAAGTGTGTGCTGAGATTTCAGGCAACTCGTAGTTTTTTGGAAGCTTGGCAGGCCCTTTCCATTAAAGTGATTCTTGCCAGTCTCTGCTTAGGGCTACATCAACAGCAAACAAACCATAGAGATAGAACTTGAAACTGCTTTATTGTGTCAAGTTTCAAAGAGCTAGCACAAACCGTGTTTGATTTAGAGTTCGAAATACATGTATCCGTATAGGAGAAAACAGAGTGAAACCTCAAAATGAAACCGGTTACTGCCAACGAACGGTTTAACCTAGAAGAACGAAATTTGGCGAGCCAAGTGGGATTGGTGTACTGATCATTACCTGAAAGTTTCATCAAGATAGGGTGAAAAAGTGTGTGCTGAGATTTCAGGCAACTCGTAGTTTTTTGGAAGCTTGGCAGGCTCTTTCCATGAAAGTGATTCTCGCCAGTCTCTGCTTAGGGCTACATCAACAGCAAACAAACCATAGAGATAGAACTTGAAACTGCTTTATTGTGTCAAGTTTCAAAGAGCTAGCACAAACCGTGTTTGATTTAGAGTTCCAAATACATGTATCCCTATAGGAGAAAACAGAGTGAAACCTCAAAATGAAACCGGTTACTGAAAACGGACGGTTTAACCTAGAAGAACGAAATTTGGCGAGCGATGTGGGATTGGTGTACTGATCATTACTTTAAAGTATCATCAAGATTGGGTGAAAAAGTGTTTGCTGAGATTTCAGGAAACTCCTAGTTTTTTGGAAGCTTGGCAGGCCCTTTCCATGAAAGTGACTATCGCCAGTCTCTGCTTAGGGCTACATCAACAGCAAACAAACCATAGAGATAGAACTTGAAACTGCTTTATTGTGTCAAGTTTCAAAGAGCTAGCACAAACCGTGTTTGATATAGAGTTCCAAATACATGTATCCCTATAGGAGAACACAGAGTGAAACCTCAAAATGAAACCGGTTACTGCCAACGAACTGTTTAACTTAGAAGAACGAAATTTGGCAAGCCAAGTGGGATTGGTATACTGATCATTAACTGCAAGTTTCATCAAGTTTGCGTGAAAAAGTGTGTGCTGAGATTTCAGGCAACTCGTAGTTTTTTGGAAACTTGGCAGGCCCTTTCCATGAAAGTGATTCTCGCCAGTCTCTGCTTAGGGCTACATCAACAGCAAACAAACCATAGAGATAGAACTTGACACTGCTTTATTGTGTCAAGTTTCAAAGAGCTAGCACAAACCGTGTTTGATTCAGAGTTCCAAATACATGTATCCCTATAGGAGAAAACAGAGTGAAACCTCAAAATGAAACCGGTTACTGCCAACGAACGGTTTAACCTAGAAGAACGAAATTTGGCGAGCCAAGTGGGATTGGTGTACTGATCATTACCTGAAAGTATCATCAAGATTGGGTGAAAAAGTGTGTGCTGAGATTTCAGGCAACTCATAGTTTTTTGGAAGCTTGGCAGGCCCTTTCCATGAAAGTGATTCTCGCCAGTCTCTGCTTAGGGCTACATCAACAGCAAACAAACCATAGAGATAGAACTTGAAACTGCTTTATTGTGTCAAGTTTCAAGAGCTAGCACAAACCGTGTTTGATTTAGAGTTCCAAATACATGTATCCCTATAGGAGAAACAGAGTGAAACCTCAAAATGAAACCGGTTACTGCCAACGAACGGTTTAACCTAGAAGAACGAAATTTGGCGAGCCAAGTGGGATTGGTGTACTGATCATTACCTGAAAGTTTCAACAAGATTGGGTGAAAAAGTGTTTGCTGAGATTTCAGGCAACTCGTAGTTTTTTGGAAGCTTGGGAGGCCCTTTCCATGAAAGTGATTCTCGCCAGTCTCTGCTTAGGGCTACATCAACAGCAAGCAAACCATAGAGATAGAACTTGAAACTGCTTTATTGTGTCAAGTTTCAAAGAGCCAGCACAAACCGTGTTTGATTCAGAGTTCCAAATACATGTATCCCTATAGGAGAAAAGAGAGTGAAACCTCAAAATGGAACCGGTTACTGCCAACGAACTGTTTAACTTAGAAGAACGAAATTTGGCGAGCCAAGTGGGATTGTGTAATGATCATTACCTGAAAGTTTCATCAAGATTGGGTTAAAAAGTGTGTGCTAAGATTTCAGGCAACTCGTAGTTTTTTGGAAGCTTGGCAGGCCCTTTCCATGAAAGTGATTTTTGCCAGTCTGTGCTTAGGGCTACATCAACAGCAAACAAACCATAGAGATAGAACTTGAAACTGCTTTATTGTGTCAAGTTTCAAAGAGCTAGCACAAACCGTGTTTGATTTAGAGTTCCAAATACATGTATCCCTATAGGAGAAAACAGAGTGAAACCTCAAAATGAAACCGGTTACTGCCAACGAACGGTCTAACCTAGAAGAACGAAATTTGGCGAGCCAAGTGGGATTGGTGTACTGATCATTACCTGAAAGTTTCATCAAGATTGGGTGAAAAAGTGTTTGCTGAGATTTCAGGCAACTCGTAGTTTTTTGGAAGCTTGGCAGGCCCTTTCCATGAAAGTGATTCTCGCCAGACTCTGCTTAGGGCTACATCAACAGCAAACAAACCATAGAGATAGAACTTGAAACTGCTTTATTGTGTCAAGTTTCAAAGAGCTAGCACAAACCGTGTTTGATTTAGAGTTCCAAATACATGTATTCCCTATAGGAGAAAACAGAGTGAAACCTCAAAATGAAAGCGGTTACTGCCAACGAACGGTCTAACCTAGAAGAACGAAATTTGGCGAGCCAAGTGGGATTTGGGTACTGATCATTACCTGAAAGTTTCAACACGATTGGGTGAAAAAGTGTTTGCTGAGATTTCAGGCAACTCGTAGTTTTTTGGAAGCTTGGCAGGCCCTTTCCATGAAAGTGATTCTCGCCAGTCTCTGCTTAGGGCTACATCAACAGCAAACAAACCATAGAGACAGAACTTGAAACTGCTTTATTGTATCAAGTTTCAAAGATCTAGCACAAACCGTGTTTGATTTAGAGTTCCAAATACATGTATCCCTATAGGAGAAAACAGAGTGAAACCTCAAAATAAAACCGGTTACTGCCAACGAACGGTTTAACCTAGAAGAACAAAATTTGTCGAGCCAAGTGGAATTGGTGTACTGATCATTACCTGAAAGTTTCATCAAGATTAGTTGAAAAGGTGTGTGCTGAGATTTGAGGCAACTCTTAGTTTTCTGGAAGCTTGGCAGGCCCTTTCCATGAAAGTGATTCTCGCCAGTCTCTGCTTAGGGCTACATCAACAGCAAACAAACCATAGAGATAGAACTTGAAACTGCTTTATTGTGTCAAGTTTCAAAGAGCTAGCACAAACCGTGTTTGATTTAGAGTTCCAAATACATGTATCCCTATAGGAGAAAACAGAGTGAAACCTCAAAATGAAACCGGTTACTGCCAACGAACGGTTTAACCTAGAAGAACGAAATTTGGCGAGCCAAGTGGGATTGGTGTACTGATCATTACCTGAAAGTTTCAACAAGATTGGGTGAAAAAGTGTTTGCTGAGATTTCAGGCAACTCGTAGTTTTTTGGAAGCTTGGCAGGCCCTTTCCATGAAAGTGATTCTCGCCAGTCTCTGCTTAGGGCTACATCAACAGCAAGCAAACCATAGAGATAGAACTTGAAACTGCTTTATTGTGTCAAGTTTCAAAGAGCCAGCACAAACCGTGTTTGATTCAGAGTTCCAAATACATGTATCCCTATAGGAGAAAACAGAGTGAAACCTCAAAATGGAACCGGTTACTGCCAACGAACGGTTTAACCTAGAAGAACGAAATTTGGCGAGCCAAGTGGGATTTGTGTAATGATCATTACCTGAAAGTTTCATCAAGATTGGGTTAAAAAGTGTGTGCTAAGATTTCAGGCAACTCGTAGTTTTTTGGAAGCTTGGCAGGCCCTTTCCATGAAAGTGATTCTCGCCAGTCTCTGCTTAGGGCTACATCAACAGCAAACAAACCATAGAGACAGAACTTGAAACTGCTTTATTGTGTCAAGTTTCAAAGAGCTAGCACAAACCGTGTTTGATTTAGAGTTCCAAATACATGTATCCCTATAGGAGAAAACAGAGTAAAACCTCAAAATGAAACCGGTTACTACCAACCAAAGGTCTAACCTAGAAGAACGAAATTTGGCGAGCCTAGTGGGATTGGTGTACTGATCATTACCTGAAAGTTTCAACAAGATTGGGTGAAATAGTGTTTGCTGAGATTTCAGGCAACTCGTAGTTTTTTGGAAGCTTGGCAGGCCCTTTTCATGAAAGTGATTCTCGCCAGTCTCTGCTTAGGGCTACATTAACAGCAAGCAAACCATAGAGATAAAACTTGAAACTGCTTTATTGTGTCAAGTTTCAAAGAGCTAGCACAAACCGTGTTTGATTTAGAGTTCCAAATACATGTATCCCTATAGGAGAAAACAGAGTGAACCTCAAAATGAAACCGGTTACTGCCAACGAACGGTTTACCCTAGAAGAACGAAAATTGGTGAGCCAAGTGGGATTGGTGTACTGATCCTTACCTGAAAGTTTCATCAAAATTGGGTGAATAAGTGTGTGCTGACATTTCAGGCAACTCGTAGTTTTTTGGAAGCTTGGCAGGCCCTTTCCATGAAAGTGATTCTCGCCAGTCTCTGCTTAGGGCTACATCAACAGCAAACAAACCATAGAGATAGAACTTGAAACTGCTTTATTGTGTCAAGTTTCAACGAGCTAGCACAAACCGTGTTTAATTTAGAGTTCCAAATACATGTATCCCTATAGGAGAAAACACAGTGAAACCTCAAAATGAAACCGGTTACAGCCAAGGAACGGTTTAACCTAGAAGAAGGAAACTTGGCGAGCCAGAAGGGAATAGTGTACTGATCATTACCTGAAAGTATCATCAAGATTGGGTGAAAAAGTGTTTGCTGAGATTTCAGGCAACTCGTAGTTTTTTGGAAGCTTGGCAGGCCCTTTCCATGAAAGTGATTCTCGCCAGTCTCTGCTTAGGGCTACATCAACAGCAAACAAACCATAGAGATAGAACTTGAAACTGCTTTATTGTGTCAAGTTTCAAAGAGCTACCACAAATCGTGTTTGATTTAGAGTTCCAAATACATGTATCCCTATAGGAGAAAACACAGTAAAACCTCAAAATGAAACCTGTTACTGCCAACGAACGGTTTAACCTAGAAGAACGAAATTTGGCGAGCCAAGTGAAATTGGTGTACTGATCATTACCTGAAAGTTTCATCAAATTGGGTGAAAAAGTGTGTGCTGAGATTTCAGGCAACTCGTAGTTTTTTAGAAGCTTGGTAGGCCTTTTCATGAAAGTGATTTTCGCCAGTCTCTGCTTAGGGCTACATCAACAGCAAACAAACCATAGAGATAGAACTTGAAACTGCTTTATTGTGTCAAGTTTCAAAGAGCTAGCACAAACCATGTTTGATTTAGAGTTCCAAATACATGTATCGCTATAGGAGAAAACAGAGTGAAACCTCAAAATGAAACCGGTTACTGCCAACGAACGGTTGAACCTAGAAGAACGAAATTTGGCGAGCCAAGTGGGATTGGTGTACTGATCATTACCTGAAAGTTTCATCAAGATTGAGTGAAAAAGTGTGTGCTAATATTTCAGGCAACTCGTAGTTTTTTGGAAGCTTGGCAGGCCCTTTCCATGAAAGTGATTCTCGCCAGTCTCTGCTTAGGGCTACATAAACAGCAAACAATCCTTAGAGAGAGAACTTGAAACTGCTTTATTGTGTCAAGTTTCAAAGAGCTAGCACATACCGTGTTTGATTTAGAGTTCCAAATACATGTATCCCTATAGGAGAAAACAGAGTGAAACCTCAAAATGAAACCGGTTACTGCCAAGGAACGGTTTAACCTAGAAGAACGAAATTTGGCGAGCCAAGTGGGATTGGTGTCCTGATCATTACCTGAAAGTATCATCAAGATTGGGTGAAGAAGTGCTTCTGAGATTTCAGGCAACTCGTAGTTTTTTGGAAGCTTGGCAGGCCCTTTCCATGAAAGTGATTTTCGCCAGTCTCTGCTTAGGGCTACATCAACAGCAAACAAACTATAGAGATAGAACTTGAAACTGCGTTATTGTGTCAAGTTTCAAAGAGTTAGCACAAACCGTGTTTGATTTAGAGTTCCAAATACATGTATCCCTGTAGGAGAAAACAGAGTGAAACCTCAAAATGAAACCGGTGTCTGCCAAAGAACGGTTTAACATAGAAGAATGAAATATGGCGAGCCAAGTGGGATTGGTGTACTGATCTTTACCTGAAAGTATCATCAAGATTGGGTGAAGAAGTGCTTCCTGAGATTTCAGGCAACTCGTAGTTTTTTGGAAGCTTGGCAGGCCCTTTCCATGAAAGTGATTCTCGCCAGTCTCTGCTTAGGGCTACATAAACAGCAAACAAACCTTAGAGAGAGAACTTGAAACTGCTTTATTGTGTCAAGTTTCAAAGAGCTAGCACAAACCGTGTTTGATTTAGAGTTCCAAATACATGTATCCCTATAGGAGAAAACAGAGTGAAACCTCAAAATGAAACCGGTTACTGCCAAAGAACGGTTTAACCTAGAAGAACGAAATTTGGTGAGCCAAGTGGGATTGGTGTACTGATCATTACGTGAAAGTTTCATCAAGATTGGGTGAAAAAGTGTGTGCTGACATTTCAGGCAACTCGTAGTTTTTTGGAAGCTTGGCAGGCCCTTTCCATGAAAGTGATTCTCGCCAGTCTCTGATTAGGGCTACATCAACAGCAAACAAAACATAGAGATAGAACTTGAAACTGCTTTATTGTGTCAAGTTTCAAAGAGCTAGCACAAACCGTGTTTGATTTAGAGTTCCAAATATATGTATCCCTATAGGAGAAAACAGAGTGAAACCTCAAAATGAAACCGGTTACTGCCAAGGAACGGTTTAACCTAGAAGAACAAAATTTGGCGAGCCAAGTGGGATTGGTGTACTGATCATTACCTGAAAGTTTCATCAAGATTGGGTGAAAAAGTGTGTGCTGATATTTCTGGCAACTCGTAGTTTTTTGAAAGCTTGGCAGGCCCTTTCCATGAAGTGATTCTCGCCAGTCTCTGCTGAGGGCTACATCAACAGCAAACAAACCATAGAAATAGACCTCGGAACTGCTTTATTTTGTCAAGTTTCAAAGAGCTAGCACCAACCGTGTTTGATTTAGAGTTCCAAATACATGTATCCCTATAGGAGAAAACAGAGTGAAACCTCAAAATGAAACCGGTTACTGTAAAGGAACGGTTTAACCTAGAAGAATGAAATTTGGCGAGCCAAGTGGGATTGGTTGTACTGATCATTACCTGAAAAGTATCATCAAGATTGGGTGAAAAAGTGTTTGCTGAGATTTCAGGAAACTCCTAGTTTTTTGGAAGCTTGGCAGGCCCTTTCCATGAAAGTGATTCTCGCCAGTCTCTGCTTAGGGCTACATCAACAGCAAACAAACCATAGAGACAGAACTTGAAACTGCTTTATTGTGTCAAGTTTCAAAGAGCTAGCACAAACCGTGTTTGATTTAGAGTTCCAAATACATGTATCCCTATCGGAGACAACAGAGTGAAACCTCAAAATGAAACCGCTTACTGCCAACGAACGGTTTAACCTAGAAGAACGAAATTTGGCGAGCCAAGTGGGATTGGTGTACTGATCATTACCTGAAAGTTTCATCAAGATTGGGTGAAAAAGTGTTTGCTGAGATTTCAGGCAACTCGTAGTTTTTTGGAAGCTTGGCAGGCCCTTTCCATGAAAGTGATTCTCGCCAGTCTCTGCTGAGGGCTACATCAAGAGCAAACAAACCATAGATATAGAACTTGAAACTACTTTATTTTGTCAAGTTTCAAAGAGCTAGCAAAAACCGTGTTTGATTTAGAGTTCCAAATACATGTATCCTTATAGGAGAAAACAGAGTGAAACCTCAAAATGAAACCGGTTACTGCCAATGAACGGTTTAACCTAGAAGAACGAAATTTGGCGAGCCAAGTGGGATTGGTGTACTGATCATTACGTGAAAGTTTCATCAAGATTGGTTGAAAAAGTGTGTGCTAGATTTCAGGCAACTCGTAGTTTTTTGGAAGCTTGGCAGGCCCTTTCCATGAAAGTGATTCTCGCCAGTCTCTGCTTAGGGCTACATCAACAGCAAACAAACCATAGAGATAGAACTTGAATCTGCTTTATTGTGTCAAGTTTCAAAGAGCTAGCAACAAACCGTGTTTGATTTAGAGTTCCAAATACATGTAATCCCTATAGGAGAAAACAGAGTGAAACCTCAAATAAAACCGGTTACAGCCAACGAACGGTTGAACCTAGAAGAACGAAATTTGGCGAGCCAAGTGGGATTGGTGTACTGATCATTACCTGAAAGTATCATCAAGATTGGGTGAAAAAGTGTTTGCTGAGATTTCAGGCAACTCGTAGTTTTTTGGAATCTTGGCAGGCCCTTTCCATGAAAGTGATTCTCGCCAGTCTCTGCTTAGAGCTACATCAACAGCAAATAAACCATAGAGATAGAACTTGAAACTGCTTTATTGTGTCAAGTTTCAAAGAGGTAGCACAAACCGTGTTTGATTTAGAGTTCCAAATACATGTATCCCTATAGGAGAAAACAGAGTGAAACCTCAAAATGAAACCGGTTACTACGAACGAACGGTTTAACCTAGAAGAACGAAATTTGGCGAGCTAAGTGGGATTGGTGTACTGATTATTACCTGCAAGTTTCATCAAGATTGGGTGAAAAAGTTTTGCTGAGATTTCAGGCAACTCGTAGTTTTTTGGAACCTTGGCAGTCCCTTTCCATGAAAGTGATTCTCGCCAGTCTCCGCTTAGGGCTACATAAACAGCAAACAAACCATAGAGATAGAACATGAAACTGCTTTATGTGTCAAGTTTCAAAGAGCTATCACAAACCGTGTTTGATTGAGAGTTCCAAATACATGTATCCCTATAGGAGAAAACAGAGTGAAACCTCAAAATGGAACCGGTTACTGCCAACGAACGGTTTAAACTAGAAGAACGAAATTTGGCGAGCCAAGTGGGATTGGTGTACTGATCATTACCTGAAAGTTTCATCAAGATTGGGTGAAAAAGTGTTTGCTGAGATTTCAGGCAACTCGTAGTTTTTGGAAGCTTGGCAGGCCCTTTCCATGAAAGTGATTCTCGCCAGTCTCTGCTTAGGGCTACATCAACAGCAAACAAATCATAGAGAGAGAACTTGAAACTGCTTTATTGTGTCAAGTTTCAAAGAGCTAGCACAAACCGTGTTTGATTTAGGGTTCCAAATACATGTATCCCTATAGGAGAAAACAGAGTGAAACCTCAAAATGAAACCGGTTACTGCCAACGAACGGTTTAACCTAGAAGAACGAAAGTTGGCGTGCCAAGTGGGATTGGTGTACTGATCATTAACTGAAAGTTTCATCACGATTGGGTGAAAAAGGGTGTGCTGAGATTTCAGGCAACTCGTAGTTTTTTGGAAGCTTGGCAGGCCCTTTCCATGAAAGTGATTCTCGCCAGTCTCTGCTTAGGGCTACATCAACAGCAAACAAACCATAGAGATAGAACTTGAAACTGCTTTATTGTGTCAAGTTTCAAAGAGCTAGCACAAACCGTGTTTGATTTAGAGTTCAAAATACATGTATCCCTATAGGAGAAAACAGAGTGAAACCTCAAAATGAAACTGGTTACTGCCAACGAACGGTTTAACCTAGAAGAACGAAATTTGGCGAGCCAAGTGGGATTGGTGTACTGATCATTACCTGAAAGTTTCATCAAGATTGGGTGAAAAAGGGTGTGCTGAGATTTCAGGCAACTCGTATTTTTTTGGAAGCTTGGCAGGCCCTTTCCATGAAAGTGATTCTCACCAGTCTCCGCTTAGGGCTACATCAACAGCAAACGAACCATAGAGATAGAACTAGAAACTGCTTTATTTTGTAAAGTTTCAAAGAGCTAGCACAAACCGTGTTTGATTTAGAGTTCCAAATACATGTATCCCTATAGGAGAAAACAGAGTGAAACCTCGAAATGAAACCGGTTACTACCAACGAACGGTTTAACCTAGAAGAAAGAAATTTGGCGAGCCAACTGGGATTGGTGTACTGATCATTACCTGAAAGTTTCATAAAGATTGGGTGAAAAAGTGTGTGCTGAGATTTCAGGAAACTCGTAGTTTTTTGGAAGCTTGGCAGGTCCTTTCCATGAAAGTGATTCTCACCAGTCTCTGCTTAGGGCTACATCAACAGCAAACAAACCATAGAGATAGAACTTGAAACTGCTTTATTGTGTCAAGTTTCAAAGTGCTAGCACAAACCGTGTTTGATTTAGAGTTCCAAATACATGTATCCCTATAGGAGTAAACAGAGTGAAACCTCAAAATGAAACCGGTTACTGCCAACGAACAGTTTAACCTAGAAGAACGAAATTTGGCGAGCCAAGTGGGATTGGTGTACTGATCATTACCTGAAAGTTTCATCGAGATTGGGTGAAAAAGTGTGTGCTGAGATTTCAGACAACTGGTAGTTTTTGGAATCTTGGCAGGCCTTTCCATGAAAGTGATTCTCAACAGTCTCTGCTTAGGGCTACATCAACAGCAAACAAACCATAGAGATAGAACTTGAAACTGCTTTATTGTGTCAAGTTTCAAAGAGCTAGCACAAACCGTGTTTGATTTAGAGTTCCAAATACATGTATCCCTATAGGAGAAAACAGAGTGAAACCTCAAAATGAAACCGGTTACTGCCAACGAACGGTTTAACCTAGAAGAACGAAATTTGGCGAGCCAAGTGGGATTGGTGTACTGATCATTACCTGAAAGTTTCATCAAGATTGGGTGAAAAAGTGTGTGCTGAGATTTCAGGCAACTCGTAGTTTTTTGGAAGCTTGGCTGGCCCTTTCCATGAAAGTGATTCTCGCCAGTCTCTGCTTAGGGCTACATCAACAGCAAACAAACCATAGAGATAGAACTTGAAACTGCTTTATTGTGTCAAGTTTCAAAGAGCTAGCAAAAACCGTGTTTGATTTAGAGTTCCAAATACATGTATCCCTATAGGAGAAAACAGAGTGAAACCTCAAAATGAAACCGGTTACTGCCAACTAACGGTTTAACCTAGAAGAACGAAATTTGGCGAGCCAAGTGG
>NW_027525577.1:0-18111 GCF_052094955.1 Ictidomys tridecemlineatus | reverse complement strand
GCTGTGTCAGGCCTGATTTCTAAGCAAGGTATTTGGCAATAGAAACTTCAGAAAATGTCCCACTCCCCACAATGCCATGGGCCACCAGAGAGCCCAGGTGTGTCTCTGGAAGCCAGGCTTGGGTATGAGCATGGACATCAATGATTGGAGAGTATCAAAAATAGGGGACCATAAATTTCTTTCAGGTGACTGCAGACTGAAAACAGAGACATCTGGAGTGAGATAGACTGGGTTATAAAAAATCATCAGATCTCTAGGTCTAGAACACACAGATAGACCCACTCATGGAATTGTGCGTGTTAGTCCAAGGAGCAGGGGTTGATAACTGTGAAACCTGGTTTCCCAGGTTTTAGACACACCTGTTTAGTTCAAAAGAGTGACATTAGAGCTAAAACAAGATCAAAATGAAGTGGTCTGTATCTGAAGATGTGCTGTGTTGAAGGTGGGAGAAAATCTCTGAAGCCCTCATGGAGAAGGATATGGAGAACTTTAAAGTCCTAGTTGAAGAGGACACGGTAAAGACAACAAATCAGTTTGGGCAGGCTGGCTAGCTGGTGGGATCACTCAGGAAAACAGGAATATGTGAGGAATAGCAGATGTAGAGGAGGCTTTGGTGGATTTTATTTGAGTAATGTTGAATGTGAGTTATCTGTGGGATAATCATGTAAAAATGCCCTTCACAGACAGCCTAGAACTGCAGGTGTGGATTTGGGAGTCATTGTTTTGAAGGCAACTGTTACAGCAAAGGGTGAATATGAAATCCCCCAGGAGAATAGAGAAAGTAGAGAAGGAAATAGAGAAAGTAGGGATTCTTGTGATACTTGGTGTTCACGAAAATTGTAGTAAAAGTTTATCCAGAAATGACTAAAAACATCACACTATCTAGGTCAGTTGTAGGTATCGCTTTCTCTAAATAATTTCCCTAAACAAAAGGTTACCTTATTAGCATTGATTTACAATAAATCAACTTTGAGATGGAGCTTGAAGCTACATGTACTTGACATTTCTTACGTTCTCTGTTATCTCTATCAAGTACCTGAATGAACTTACAGTCATTTAGAAATCAGTGACATGTACTTTCTATTAACTCCCCGTATCAAAAAGATCAATATGACAATCTCTTTTATAGGTAGATATCTAAATGTATTCAGAAAAAGAAATAAAATTCCACATAGAAGGCAGTTCCAGCAGATTTTACTATGGGAAATTGGTACATGGTCTGTGGATGTGTAAAAGGGAAAACTAAGCGTAAATGTTCAGGGATTTAAAAATACAATCTCTGAAGTTTTGCATACTGCTATTGTAAAGGTCTTAAATATAAAGATCAGTTAAGGAGGGACAATTTCATGGGGCATTAAGAAAATCTCCCAATCTATATTTATATAATTTTATCTACATATAAGTTTTTTTTGGTTTAAATGGCTAATTTCTTGTAGGACACAGGTGTGGGGTAGTGTGAAGGATGATACCAAAAAAAATTTCCTTATCCTCTATGCTCTTTATTAATGTAGGGCATTAGATTGAATCATAATCATGGTCACCAATAGAATCCATTATTAACAATCATAACTCAAGAATGACACTTTATGACACAATATTTTCTTGCTCCTTAGAATTTATATAATGCAGCATAGGAATTAGATCAACTTAATTATAAACCCTCTGCTCTGCAATAAAAATAACCATAATCATCATAATCATCTAGGGCATATTTCATAGAAAAATAATTTGAGTGTGAGTCTTCTTAGATTGCTTCAATACACATAAATTCCTGACTTCAAAAACCTTGTTTAATGTAGTTTAAAAGTGGCATGTTTTCTTAAAAATTAGATTGAATTTCGGGTAATCCATTCTATCAAAAATCAGTGAATTTCTTTGAAAATATGAATTTTTACATACCTGAATCCAATAAGGATTTTCAAATTGAGTAACGAATAGAGACACACATTAGATAAAAATACCTAACACTTATTAAATGCCTATAAGACTTTTACATGCATTAACTTATTTGGTTTACACAACAACCTGTAAGATAACCTATTATCCCCATTTTACAGAAAAAAGAATTGAAATTAATGCACAATATATTAATGCAAGTAGGGAAAATCAAAGAATCCCTTTTATTTGCATTATGTACATTATTTTGTACATTTAATATGTATTAACAGTTATTATTTAAGAAACAAATAAAAATTTACTCAGAAAATTTATCATGTAATACCTCTTATTTGTAGTGATACTTTGTTACCCGATGATAATACCATATATTAGTAAACTGTCTTATTATCTTCAATGCCCAGACATTCTTGTCTTTGGTTCTAATAATTCATTGCACATGATTAATAGGCCAACACAGCTTTCATTAAAATTCCAAATCTCAGGGCCTTAAGAAGCTTAAAGTATTTAAATTTCAATAGCAAGTCAGTGCTTCAGTTAAGCACAACTAATTTTAAAATCTAAATATAAACAAAATAAAATAAATAAGTCTAGAGCCTTAAAAGAAGAACTTTTTTTTTTTTTGCTTTGGCAATAAATGAAATGTTTTGCTGACTAAACTTAGGGATTCATTTCCTCAAACGAAAAAAAAAATGGGCATTACCAAAACGAGGAAGAATTGATCATGAAAACCCTTATGCAGATCAGGGAAACAATGATTCCTATTTGATCTCAATAGCACAAGAAATGACTAAATTTTTTTAAATTTATTTATTTTATTGTTGGTCGTACAAAACCTTACACAGTTCTTAATACATCATATTTCACAGTTTGATTCAAGCAGGTTATGAACTCCCAACTTTACCCTGTATACAGATTGCTGTATCACATCAGTTACCCTTCCATTGATTGACATATTGCCTTTCTAGTGTCTGATGTATTATGCTGTCAGTCCTATTCTCTACTATCCCCCCTCCCGTCCCCTCCCCTCCCCTTTTTTCTCTCTACCCCTTCTACTGTAAATCATTTCTTCCATTTGTATTATCTTGTCTTACCCCTCCATTACATAGTTCTTGATATATCATATTTCACATTTTGATTCAAGTGGGTTATGCACTCCCATTTTACCCCTTATACATCTTGCAGAATCACATCAGTTACACTTCCATTGCTTTACATATTGCCATCCTAGTATCTGTTGTATTCTGCTGCCTTTCCTATCCTCTACTATCCCCCCTCCCCTCCCCTCCCCTCCCTTCTTCTCTCTCTACCCCCCTACTGTAATTCATTCCTCCCCCTTGTATTATTTTTCCCTTTCCGCTCACTTCCTCTTGTATGTAATTTTGTATAACCCTGAGGGTCTCGTTCCATTTCCATGCAGTTTTCCTTCTTTATCCCTTTCCCTCCCACCTCTCAACCCTGTTTAATGATGGTATTCTTCTCATGCTCTTTTTCCCTAGTCTGTTCTTAATTACTCTCCTTATATCAAAGAAGACATTTGGCATTTGTTTTTTAGGGCTTGGCTAGCTCCACTTAGCATAATCTGCTCTAATGCCATCCATTTCCCTCCAAATTCTATGATTTTGTCATTTCTTAATGCAGAGTAATACTCCATTGTATATAAATGCCACATTGCACAAGCAATGATTAAAATTTTTAAATCCAATTTTCATGTTGCCCAGTAAATTGCTTAAAACACACACACACACACACACACACACACACACACACACACACACACAGGACAAGGTCAATTTATACAGAAAAATATCTGAATGATTTCAGGTGCTTGTGGCAATGCGAATTTATTACTGTGAAATCTATGAGCTATCTGGCCTGGCCCAGAGTTGTCCTCATATCTTTCCATGCGGTGTGGGTGCTTGGAGCCGAGGGAAAGATCAGAGGTCATTGTGCAGAACAGTTGGCCTCAGTCAGTGAGTTCCAAGTGTTCCCAGTGATGCTGGTCCAAGGACACACTTTGGGGGAGGCTGGGCACTTTCACCTAACATGCAGGGATGCCCTTTCCCCTAACTGGTAGGTTTAAAATCTTAACTAATTCACCAGAAAAAAAAGCCTTCCTCCTGTCTTGGTGATTCAGCACTCAATTCAGCATTTAACATCTCTTTCAGTTCTGTTTTTTTGGGGCCGGGGTGTAGGGGGGCAGTTACCGGAGATTGAACTCAGGGGCTTGACCACTGAGCCACATCCCCAGCCCTATTTTATATTTTATTTATAGACAGGGTCTCACTGAATTTCTTGGTGCCTTGTTTTTGCTGAGGCTGTCTTTGAACTCACTATCCTCCTGCCTCAGCCTCCTGAGCTGCTGGGTTACAGGCGTGCCCCACTGTGACAGCTCTTTCAGTTCTTTTTTTTTTAACCTGTGCTTCTTCTAGCATAAAGGGGAAAGGGAAGACAAATTATTACCTCTTACGATATGTCAGAGCCCTATAGTAATAAAATTCTTCAAAATAAAAAATTCTCTTTTCCATTTAGGATTTTAAAATTTCTTTTCTTGGTAGTAGTTAGTTTCAATTCAAACCAATTTTGTTCCTATACAAGGTCTAATATAGTCCTAAGCCAGATCTACTAAGAAACCCAAAGAGGATAAGATCTGATCTCTGTCCTGCTGTGCCCCTCCCCTGACTCAGGCAATGGCAAGGCCCTACTTAGGTGGGACGCGCAAGGCGTCCATCCTCTGGAGGAGTGCAGTATGTTTCTGGGAATGGGCTGATTTGTTTTTGTATTCCTTCAATAAGTATAGTTTTGATTTCTCAAATGACCATTAAGTATAAAGAAAAAATCATGACTTACCCAATTAATGCAACTACTTCTAAAGCATAGGTCTGTTTCTTCTAAATGCAATGATTCAGCTGTGGAGTGTAAATTGTTAATGTCTAAAGAAAAACTCCCTGTATTCCTGTCAAGGAAGTTTTTGAGAAATTAAATTAAAATCTAGAGAAGAAAAATTAATGTTAAGAAGATAGATTAGTGCTTAGTACTGGGCAACTTGTTCTTGTTCCTGTGCACAATGGTTTGTGCTCTTACTTTTGTTTGATTAAAAGTAATAACAAATCAACTACTTGAAGTAACCATGGCACCGGTTCCAGTCAGTAAGTCAAGAAAGAATAGTCAAGGTATAGGCCAATAGTTTGGGACATTTGTAACTATTATTAAAAGTTAACTAAGCAGAAACAGCTCAAAGCAAAACTCGAACTGAAAGTACAAATGCTTGCTTATGCATAAGCCAAGATACATTCTTCTATTCTAATTGTAGCTACGTAATATTTTGTTTTGTTTGAATAATGATTCCTGTTTTGTAACCACAAAGTACTGTAAGCCTGCCAAAGTGAAAAGTATATATGATCAACTTCACAAGTAAATATTGGAATCAACACCTTCTCTTTGGTGTCTGTGTTGTTTCTCCACCCCCTGTTTCACAGACTCCTAACCATCTGTTCGTCTCCTGAGACCCCCTGTTTTAGCTGGTCTCTGACACTGTCCTTCAACCAACTTACAATCTAATGAGAAGATGTACTCGATATGTGCAGGAAACTTGGTAACAATTCTATGTAATC
Organism: Ictidomys tridecemlineatus; assembly: GCF_052094955.1. Classification (NCBI taxonomy): domain Eukaryota; kingdom Metazoa; phylum Chordata; class Mammalia; order Rodentia; family Sciuridae; genus Ictidomys; species Ictidomys tridecemlineatus. The sequence continues at coordinate 12,601 of NW_027525577.1, read as the reverse complement.
TACAAATTATCATTATTTTCCCTTAGTGTTTGCTTGGGCAGCTCTGGGAATGGAGCACTTAATACTTGTCAAAGCCCCTCATTCCATCTTAAATATGCGCTCCTCCAGGTCCTAGTTGGGCCTCTCAATTGTGTTCTAAACACTAGGGCAACACCTTGTGTAAATGTGCACTCAGTAAAGGTTTGAAGAATGAAGAAGGTCTGTTAAGTACATCCATGGAGCAGAGTTTTTAAAAGATTCTTTAAAGACGATACTGTGTGGGACCTAAAGTATCTAACAGAGACTTGACTGAGGCGAGAGGAAATTTATGTTCAGTGGTTCTGGTGCAGATATCTTGCTGAGAAAAATAAAGCCTCTGTGGGCATAAGTGAGGCAGCATAGCCCAGCGGCTTCTGAGGAACTCAGTGTCTTTTTTCTCCTAAACATATCTTTTATGGAGACCATCGGCTCAGTCCCCACAGAACAAGCAGCTCTGCATCTTTCTTTCCCAATCAGTCATCTCAAAGTCAGGTGACCGAGAATGAAGTCACTTATGAGTGACCCCACAATATAATATTTCTAAAGGAGGGGGGTTGTGTATGAAGTAGATTACTCACAAGCTTCAGGGATTTATTACAGTTAATAAATTGCTTTGCAACTCCCCTCCCCAAGCATCCATGTGTTGTAAGATAAAGATGAAAACCCCTAGTTAGTGAATGAATACGTTTCTAAACATAACTTCTTCTACAATAATGATTTTTATTTAAACAGATATTTTTGTAGGTCTATTGTTATGCTATATTGTATCATAATGGGAATGTGTCCCTATACTTTCTCCCTAAAAATTATTTCTTTCTGTCCTGCTCATCAAAAGCAGAGGATTAACACTTAGCATTATCTATTGTTTACCATATGTAATTTTCCACACTCATCATCTCACTTAAGGAATTTAGGAATCACAGGGTTTCTGGTTATGTTTTGGGTTTTCTTCCAGTACTGGAGGCATCATGCTAAATCCCTCAGGTTTTGTGATAACCTCTTAAGTTATTTCTACTCTGGCAATACAAGTAGTATTGTGGAAACTTAGACACACATAGAAAAGGTGCTACGATAGGTCATTACATAAATGCCATCAAAATGGTAATGAAAATATGTACAATATTCTGTAATATGTTTTTAAGGTGTAGGTATATCCTGATTCTGGGATAGTGTTTTTGAAAATTATGATGGTAAATAAACTACTTACCAGCAACTCTCACAGAGAGGAGTAGATTTCTGGTTTTTGTGTGGCCCTTGCTGCTCTCCATACTAGCACCTTGGCTGCAAAGAAAGCTCTTGGTAAAACTGGCTTTTGGTCTCCATTCACCAGAGAACGGACCTGTTATTCTGAGAGTTGCCTGTTGCATATCTGTGGCCTCATGAAGGAGTCAAAATCCTCTGATCTCTCACAATTCATTTTCCTTTGATGGACATTTATAGAGGTCTGGGGCCGACCTGTTTGGAATATGCATCGTGCCTTTTCTCTGCAGCTGCTCTGGGACTCCTCAGTGTGCAAACACAACTCAAGGGCAATGGCTTGAGTTCAACTGCAACAATGGAGAGCAGTTAATTTGCTTTTGGATTCATTAATGTCTTGGCAATCACCTGTTCCAAGCATTAAGCGAGAAGATCAGCGTCCTCTCTTTTCTGGGATGTGGGTGAGCGAAGTTCAGAGTGAGATTTCTGCTAAGAAGTTGTGGGTTGCTGAAACCTCAAGACTGCCTTCCCTTCCTACTAGGGAGAGAAGGGGTCAGGTTGGGTGTACACTTATTGGGATGGATTTTGCACGGCATATGAAGTTATTCCTTCATGTTACATACTTTGCCAGATGGACAGATATCAGAAGTCACAATATTAAAAGCATCTCCACTATCTTCAGCTGATCCACTCCTGCTAAAGGGCTGATTCCTTACCAAACCCTGTATGACTTCGTGCCCCTAAATTTTATGATGCTGCTGATGCTCATGACCTGGTGAAGAAATTGTTTGCTATGGAGTTTAAAAGTAGGGGGAAAAAAAAGAGTCATCAAACAGCTCTTTTGGGCACAGATGAAGAAAAGACAACAAGGGATGTGGCTCAAGCGGTAGCGCGCTTACCTGGCATGCGTGTGGCCCGGGTTCGATCCTCAGCACCACATACCAACAAAGATGTTGTGTCTGCCAAGAACTAAAAATAAATATTAAAAATTATCTCTCTCTCTCTCTCTCCTCTCTCACTCCCTCTTTAAAAATAAAAAAAAATTTAAAAAAATAAATAAATAAAAATAAAATATTAGATAAAGAGGTAAGTCTCTAAACTTATTTTTCCCATAATACAATGGGGTTTTCCTCATGCTTAGGAGAGACACATTAACAGTACTCCTAAAAGATCTTAGAATGATTAGCCATCAGGGTAACGCAAAGCTAAAGCACATTTGATGAAGCACTTCACACATTCCAGGGTCGTCACAATAAAAGGAATGATAATGATGTGTTGTTAAGGGAGTGAGGAAATCAGAAGCTTTATTCACCACTCTTAATAATAAGGTAAGCTGGTTCCACTGGTCTGAAAATGATCTGGAACTTCTTCAGAAAGTTAAATATGGAGTTAACAATCCACCTCTTCCACTCCTACTTACAAACTCAAGATAAATAAAAAAGTTGTCCACCAATGATTTGTACATGAATGTTCATATAATATTCATATTATATATAATGTTCATATTATATATACGAAACTTATTCATATTAGTCAAAAAGTGTAAAATGACCAAGCAGGTCTGTAATCTAGCTACTCAAGAAGCTGAGGCAGGAGGATCACAAATTCAGGGACAACCTTGGCAAATTTGCAAGACCCTGTCTTAAAAAAATTTTTTTAAAGGGTTGGGCTTTGGCTTAGTGGTAGAACATTGTTTAGTGTGCAGGAGGCTCCGGGTTCAATCTGCAGTACGAGACCCACACAGACACAAAGTAAAAATTTCTATCCAGTGGGAAATGAACAAAGAAATATGGACTTTTCATAAGATGGAAATCAGTCACAATAAGGAGGAATAAACTAAAATACTAATACAAGCTACAATATAACTTAAAATTGCAAACATCCTAAGTGAAAGGAGTCAGATCCAAAAGGGGTATATGGTATTACTTCATTAAAAATATCCACAGAAACTCGAGTGTATACATGGGTCTTTCCACATGTGAAGGAGAAACACAGAAATGGTGTTTATTTAAAACTTAGAATCAAGTTCCATTAGGAAAATGAAGTCAAAGTCACATTGCACATAGCACTTCACATTCACTAGTGTTGGCTAGAACTGCAATATTGGGGGAAAGGTGATTGACTGCTTGGGTATAAGCTTTTTTTGGAGAGAAAAGTAATAAAAATATTCTGAAATACCTGTAGTTTAGAGAACCCAGGTGAGGTCAAAATGTGTCACATACTCTGCACAGTGTGCTTCCCCTGGTTGGAGGGTCACCACAGTGGTCATGAGACACTGTGTATGGAGAGAGCACTCTTGTAATTGCTGCTGAAGAGTTCAAATATTTCTACAACTAAGACATTTCCTAGAATGAAACCATCACCTAGTTCTAATCTCACTATAGAGTCTGTCTCCCAGCCAGCTTCTTCAGGGCTCTCTGGACCTCGTTGCTTCTCAGGCTGTGAATGATGGGCTTCAACATAGGGGTCACCACACAGAATAGCACAGAGACCAGGGTGTCCATGTCCAGCCTTCTCTGCGCCTGTCATAGTGGAAGTTGGCTTTTCCATAGAAGACCACCACGACAGTGAGGAGGGACGCACAGGTGGAGAAGGCTTTCCTTCTGCCCTGGGCAGAGGAAATTTCCAGGATGGCCTCTATGATGAGTGCATAGGAGCTGAGTGCATGGCTCAGGCCCATGGTGGCACTGACAACGTGGAGCGCAGACTCGTTTTCAGAGGTGTCTGAGCAGGAGAGCTTCAGGAGCAATGAGGTGTCACAGAGAAAGTGGGTGATCTGGTGGGGCCCACCCAGAGTGAGTGTGATGGCCAGCACCGTGTGTGTGACCAAATTCACCAGCCCACACAGCCAGGACCCAGTCACCAGGCTAACACAAACCTTCACACTCATGATGACTGGGTACTGAGGAGGACGGCAGATGGCCAAACAGCAGTCATACTGGCCACACAGCCAGTAAGACGCCTTCTGTTCCAGCACTTGTCACCAAGAAGAAGATCTGGGAAAGGCAGCCCTCATAAGAAATGGCCTTTTTCTCCCAGAAGAAGTTCACCAGCAGTACTGGGAGGGTGGTGGATGTGTAGCAGACGTCCTAGAAACTCAAATTTCTAAGGAAAAAGTACATTGGAGTGTGGAGAGCAGGACTGACCTTGGTGGCCACTATTATGAGCATGATCCCTAGGAGAGTGGTCAGGTAAATGACCAGAAAGAGCAGGAAGAACCATCCCTGTAGGTTGGAGTGGTTGGAAAATCCCAAGAAGATGAATTCAGTGACTAATGATTGATTGCTCATTTCCAATGTTGTCATAGCTACAAAACAGAGAAAAAGAGACCATGATGAGAATGGACTGAGAGCACCCCAAACAGGCTTGTTAATCTGCAGCAACATGGCAAATAATATCGAATGAATAGCAGCCTGGAGACTGATAACGTGTGGGACTTGTCTCAGGAAATCAGACCCATGGAGCCGCACACATTTGCAGGGGTGATGGTGGGTGGGAGTAACCAGAGAATTGCTAGAAGCCAACAGAAAGCCATTCGACCTCATCATGGTGTGAAATCATTTCTCACTGTCTCAGTAATCTCTGTCTGCTGTTGTCCTTTTATGTAAACATAGGATTTTTGGAGAAGTTCATTTTCATTGAAAATGTTAAGAAAAAAATTTACAAAGCAGAGTCATCATCTGCAGAAGCAGTCGGTGTTGCCTTCAGTGTTATCCAATGTAGAGTTTTTCTAATTTTACATCAATTTTGATCTCTGTGTTCAGAAAGGCAGAAGTTAACTATTCCTGTACAATGCTGAAATTATCAGGGCCAGAGCAAAATAGAGGAAAGAACTTGATGAAGTGGGGTTAGACTGGCTATCTTAAGTATACAGGGAAGATCAGTGGAGTAGAAGGAAAATGAGGAAAAGTGAAAAGTCTTTACACAGATCATGTTATGTACACATGGAAGTCTACCACAGGGGACTGCACCTATATGTATATGTAGAAAGCACCAGTCAGAAATTAACAGATAAATGACCCAAAGAAAGATCAGTAGAGAAAGGAGAATGGGGGCGGGAAGGGGAGGGAGATGGGGGGTGGGGACTCAATGGAGTAAATCAGATTCCATGCATGTAGGATCTTTTCCAAATCAACCCAACTTCTATGTATAACTATTATGCTCTAATAAAAAATTTAATAAGTTGACATGATCCTATCAGCAAAGAGTGAGATTTGAATTCTTCTTGACCTATTTGTATACCTTGAATTTCTTTCATTTGTCCAATGGCTCTGGCAATTTCAAGGATGAAGTTGAATAGTAGTGGTAAAAGAGGGGGCACCCTATCTTCTTCGAGTTTTTAGAGTGAATGCTTTCAACCTTTCTACAAACTGTGCTATCTGTAACAGTCCTTCTGAACACCAGTCTCCAATCTCTGCTCTCTGTAACAGGCCTTCAGCACCCCAGTCTCCAACCTCTGCTCTCTATACCAGGCCTTCTTCACCACAGTCTCCAACCTCTTCTCTGAAACGATCATTCTGCACTTCAGTCTCAAACCTCTGCTCTCTGCAACAGGCCTTCTGCACCTCAGTCTCCAAACTCTGCTCTCTGTAACATCCTTCTGCACTCCAGTATCCAACCTCTGCTCTCTGTAACAGTCCTTCTGCACCTCAGTCTCAAAACTCTGCTCTCTGCAACGGTTCATCTGCACCACAGTATCCAACCTCTGTTCTCTGCAACAGTCTTTCTGCACCCCAGTCTCCAACCTCTGCTCTCTGTAACAGTCCTTCTATACCTCAGTCTTCAAACTCTGCTCTTTGTAACGGTCCTTCCACACCCCAGTCTCCAAACTCTGCTTTGTGTATCAGTTGTTCTGCAACCCAGAATCCAACCTCTGCTCTCTATAACAGTCCTTCTGCACCCCAGTCTCAAATCTATGCTCTCTGCAACATTTCTTCTCCACCCCAGTATCCAACCTATGCTCTCTGTAACTTTCCTTCTGCACCCCAGTATCCAACTTCTGCTCTCTGTAAGATCCTTTTGCACCTCAGTCTGCAACCTCTTCTCTGGGAAACGATACTTCTGCACCCTAGTTTCCAACCTCTGCTCTCTGTAACAGTCCTTCTGCACCCCACTCTCCAAACTCTGCTCTCTGTAACAGTCCTTCTGTACCGCAGACTCCAACCTCTACTCTCTATGATGGCCCTTCTGAACCCTAATTGCCAACCTCAGCTTTCTGAAACAGTTCTTCTGCACCTCAGACTCCAACCTCTGCTCTCTGTAACAGACCTTCTAAGCCTCAGTCTGAAATCTCTGCTGTCTGCAAAAATCCTTCTAAACCCCAGTCTCCAAACTGTGCTATCTGTAACAATCCTTATGCACCCCAATCTCCAACATCTGTTCTTTGTAACAGGTCTTCTGCAACTCAGTCTCCAAAGTCTGCTCTCTGTAACAGGCCTTCTACATCCCAGTCTCCAACCTCTTCTCTCTGCAACAGTCCTTCTGCACCACAGTCTCCAACCCCTGCTCTCTGTAAGATCCTTCTGCACCTTGTTTTCCAAACTTTGCTCCCGGTAACAGTCATTCTGCACCTCAGTATCCAACCTCATCCCTCTGCAATGGCCCTTCTGCACTCCAGTATCCAACCTATGTTCTCTGCAGCAGTCCTTCTGCACCTCAGGCTACAAACTCTTCTCTCTATAACCGTCCTTCTGCACCCCAGTCTCCAAACTCTACTTTCCGTATCAGTTATTCTGCACCCCAGTCTAAAACCTCTGCTCTCTGTAACAGTCCTTCTGCACCTCAGTCTCAAACCTCTGCTCTCTGCAACAGTCCTTCTGCACCTCAGTCTCCAACCTCTTCTCTCTGCAAAAATTTTTCTACACACCAGTCTCCAACATCTGCTCTCTGCAACGATCCTTTCTCTACCCAGTCTCCAAACTCTGCTCTCTGTAAAAGAACTTTTGTATCGCCATCTCAAACCTCTTCTCTTTGTAATGGTCCATCTGCTCCCAAATTGCAAACCTCTGTTTTCAGTAACAGTCCTTCTGCACCCCAGTCTTCAAACTCTTCTCTCTGCACTGATCCTTCTGCACCTCAGTCACCAACCTCTGCTCTCTGTAAAAGTCCTTCTGCACCTCAGTCTCCATCATTTGATCTCCATAATGGTCCTTCTGCACCCCAGGCTCCAAACTCTGCTCTCTGTAACAATCCTTCTGCACCTCTGTCTCCAAAGTCTTCTCTCTGTAACAGTCCTTCTGTACCGCAGTCTCCAACCTCTTCTCTCTATAACGGTACTTCTCCACACCAATTGCCAACCGCTGCTTTCTGTAACAGTCATTCTGCACCTGAGACTCCAACCTCTGCTCTCTGTAACAGTCCTTCTAAGCCTCAGTCTGAAATCTCTGCTGTCTGAAAAAATCCTTCTAAACCCCAGTCTCCTAACTGTGCTATCTGTAACAATCCTTATGCACCCCAGTCTGCAACATCTGCTCTTCGTAACAGGTCTTCTGCAACTCAGTCTCCAAAGTCTGCTCTCTGTAACAGTCCTTCTGCACCCCAGTCTCCAACCTCTTTTCTCTGCAACGATCCTTCTGCATCCCAGTCTTAAATGTCTGCTCTCTGCAACAGTGTTTCTACACACCAGTCTCAAACCTCTACTCTCTGCTACAGTCCTTCTGCACTTCAGTCTCCAACCTCTGCTCTCTGCAACATCTCTTCTGCACCCCAGTCTGTGCTCTCTGTAACTATCCTACTGCACCCCGTGTCCAAACTCTGCTCTCTGTAGCGATTCTTCTGCACCTCAGTCTCCAACCTCTGCTATCTGCAACGATCCTTCTGCACCCCAGTCTCCAACGTCTGTTTTCTGCAACAGTCCTTCTTACCCCAGTCTCCAGCCTCTGCTCTCTGTAACATCCTTCTGCACCCCAGTTTCCAAACTCTGCTCTAGGTGACATTCCTTCTGCACCTCAGGCTCCACCCTCTTCTCTTTGTAACAGTACTTCTGTACCGCAGTCTCCAATCTCTGCTCACTGCAACATTTCTTCTGCACCCCAGTCTACAAACTGTGCTCTCTGTAGCTGTCTTTCTGACCCCAGTCTCCAACCTCTGCTCTCTGTAATGACCCTTCTGCACCTCAGTCTCCAACCTCTTTTCTATGCAACGATCCTTCTGCACCTCAGTTTCCAACCTCGGCTCTCTGCAGTGATTTATCTGCACCCCAGTTTCCAACCTCTGCTCTCTGTAACAGTCCTTTTACACTTCAGTCTCCAACCTCACCTCTCTGTACCCATTATTATGCACCTCAGTCTCCAACCTCTGCTCTCTTTAACAGTCTTTCTTCACCTCAGTCTCCAAACTCTGCTCTCTGTAACAGGCTTTCTGCACCCCAGTCTCCAACCTTTGATCTCTGTAACAGTTCTTCTGCACCCCAATCTCGAACCTCTGGTCTCTGTAACTGTCCTGCTGCACCCCAGTCTCGAACCTCTGGTCTCTGTAACTGTCCTACTTCACCGCAGTCTCCAACATCTGCTCTCTGCAACGATCCTTCTGCATACCAGTCTCCATTCTTTGCTCTCTGTAAGAATCCTTTTGCACCCCAGTCTCGAAACTCTCCTCTCTGTAAAAGTCCTTCTGTACCTCAGTCTACAAGTTCTGCAATTGGTTACATTCCTTATGCACCCCAGTCTTAAACCTCTGCACTCAGAAATGATCTTTCTGCACCTCAGTCTCCAACCTCTGCTCTCTTTAATAGTCCTTCTGCATCCCAGTATCCAACATCTGCTCTCTGCAAAAATACTTCTTCTTCCCAGGCTCCAACCTCTGCTCTCTTCATGGGTCCTTATACATCCGAGTTTCCAAAATCTGCTCTCTGTAACAGTTTTTCTGCACCTCAGTCTCTGAACTCTGCTCTCTGAAACAGTCCTTCTGCACCCCTGTCTCCAACCTCTGCTCTTAGTAACAGTTCTTCTGCACCCAAATCTCCAAACTCTGCTAACTCTAACACTCCTTCTGCAAACCATTCTCCAAACGCTGCTCTCTCTAACAGTCTTCTGCAACCCAGTCTTCAAACTCTGCTCTCTGTAACAGGCCTTCTGCACCCCAGTCTCCAACCTCTGCTCTCTGTAACAGGTCTTCTGCACCCCAGTCTCCAAATTCTGCTTTGTGTAACAGGCTTTCTCAACCCCAGTCTCCAACCTCTTCTCACTGCAACGATCTTTCTACACCTCAGTCTCCAAACACTTCTCTCTGCAAGAGTACTTCTAAACTGTAGTCTTTAACCTTTTCTCTCTGCAACAATCCTTGTGCACCCCAGTCTCCAACCTCTGATCTCTGTATCAGTCCTTCTGCACCACAGTCTCCAAACTTTGCTCTCTGCCAAAGTCCTTTTGCACCCAAAGTCTTCAAACTCTGCTGTCTGCAACATTTTTTCTGCACCCCAGTCTCCAACCTGTGCTCTCTGTAACAGTCCTTCTGCACCCCAGTCTCCAACATCTGCTCTCTGACGATCCTTCTTATATCCAGTCTCCAAACTCTGCTCTCTCCAAAAGTCCTTTTGTATCGCAGTCTCCAACCTCTTCTCTTTATAATGGTCCATCTGCTCCCCTATGGCCAACCTCTGTTTTCTGTAACAGTCCTTCTGCACCCAGTCTCCAAACCTCATCTCTCTGAACCAATCTTTGTACACCTCAATCTCCAAACTCTGCTCTCTGTAAAAGTCCTTCTGCACCTCTGTCTCAAACGTCTGCTCTCTGTAACAGTCCTGCTGCACCCCAGTCTCCCACATTTGCTCTCTGCAATGGTCTTTCTGCACCCCAGTCTCCAACCTCTTCTCTCTATAAGGCTTTTTCTGCACCCCAGTTTCCAATCTCTCCTCTCTGTAACAGTCTTTCTAAGCCTCAGTCTGAAACATCTGCTCTCTGCAACAATCCTTCTAAACAACAATCTCCAAACTGTGCTATCGGTAACAATCCTTCTGCACCCCAGTCTCCAACAAGTGCTCTCTGTAACAGGTTTTCTGCAACCCAGTCTCCAAACTCTGCTCTCTGTATCAGGCCTTCTCCACCCCATTCTTTAACCTCTGCTCTCTGTAAAAGTCCTTCAAACCCCAGTCTCCAAACTCTGCTCTATGCAACGATTCTTCTGCAACCCAGTTTCTAACGTGTTCTCTCTGTAAGATCCTTCTGCACCCCGTTCTCCAAACTTTGCTCTCTGTAACAGTCATTCTGCATGTCACTCTCCAACCTCATCTCTCTGTAACGGCCCTTGTGCACTTCAGTATCCAACCTGTTTTCTCTGCAGCTGTCCTTCTGCACCCCAGGCTAAAAACTCTGCTCTCTGAAACAGTCCTTCTGCACCCCAGTCTCCAAACTCTACTTTCCATTTCAGTTATTCTGCACCCCAGTCTAAAACCTCTGCTGTCTGTAACATTCCTTCTGAACCGCAGTCTCCAACTTTTGCTCTCTGCAACAGTCCATCTGCACCCCAGTCTCCAACCTCTGCTCTCTGCAAGTCTTATTATACCCCAGTATCCAACATCTGCTCTCTGCAACCAACTTTCTGCATCCCAGTCTTCAAAGTCTGCTCCCTGCAACAGTCCTTCTACACCCCAGTCTCCAACCTCTGCTCTGTGCAACAGTACATCTGCACGCCAGTCTCCAACCTCTGCTCTCTGCAAGTCTTATTATACCCCAGTATCCAACGTCTGCTCTCTGCAACGATCTTTCTGAATCCCAGTCTCCAACGTGTGCTCTCTGCAACAGTCCTTCTACACACCAGTCTCCAACCTCTGCTCTCTGCTACAGTCCTTCTGCACCCCAGTCTCCAACCTCATCTCTCTTCAACATTTCTTCTGCACCGCAGTCTCCAACCTGTGCTCTCTGTAACTATCCTACTGCACCCAGGACTCCAAACTCTGCTCTCTGTAGAGATCCTTCTGCACCTCAGTCTCCAAACTCTGCTCTCGGTAGAGATCCTTCTGCACCTCAGTCTCCAACCTCTGCTCTCTGCAACGATCCTTCTGCATCCCAGTCTCCAACCTCTGCTCTCTGCAATAGTCCTTCTGCAACCCAGTCTCCAAGCTCTACTCTCTGTAACAGTCCTTCTGCACACCAGTGTCCAACCTCTGCTCTCTGTAACAATCCTTCTGCACCTCATGTCCAAACTATGCTCTCTGTAACAGGCCTTCTGTACCACAGTCTCCAACCTCTGCTTTCTGTAACAGTTCTTCTGAACCCTAATCTCCAAATTCTGCTCTCTGTAACACTCCTTCTGCACCCCAGTCTCCATCCTCTGCTCTCTGTAAGAATTCTTTGACACCCCTGTCTCCAACCTTTCTTCTCTGTAAAAATCCTTCTGCACCTCAGTATCCAACCTCTGCAATCTGTAATGGTCCTTCTGCACCCCAGTCTCCAACCTCTTCTCTCTGTATCAGTCCTTCTGCACCCAAGTCTCCAAACTCTGCTCTCTGCAACATTTCTTCTGCACCCCAGTCTCCAACCTGTGCTCTCTGTGACAGTCCTTCTGCACCCCAGTCTCCAACATCTGCTCTCTGCAATGATCCTTCTTCTATCCAGTCTCTAAACTCTGCTCTCTGTAAAAGTCCTTTTGTATTGCAGTCTCCAACCTCTTCTCTTTGTAATGGTCCAGCTGATTCCCAATTGCCAACCTCTGCTTTCTGTAACAGTCCTTTGGGACCCCAGTCTCCAAAATCTTCTCTTTGCAACGATCGTTCTGCACCTCAGTCTCCAACCTCTGCTCTCTGTAAAATTCCTTCTACACCTCAGTCTCCAATCTTTGCTCTCTCTAATGGTCCTTCTTCACCCAAGTATCCAATCTCTGCTCTCTGTAACAATCTTATTGCACCTCTGTCTCCAATGTCTGCTCTCTGTAACAGTCCTTCTGCACTCCAGTCTTCAAACTCTGCTCACTCTAACAGTCCTTCTGTACCGCAGTCTCCAACCTCTTCTCTCTATAACGGTACTTCTGCACCCCAAATGCCAAACTTTTTTTTCTGAAACAGTCCTTCTTCACCTCAAACTCCAACCTCTGCTCTCTGTAACAGTCCGTCTAAGCCACAGTCTGAAACCCCTGCTCTCTGCAACAATCTTTCTAAACCCCAGTCTTAAAACTGTGCTATCTGTAACAATCCTTCTGCTCTCCAGTCTCAAACATCTGCTCTCTGTAACAGGTCTTCTGCAACTCAGTTTCCAAAGTCTACTCTCTGCAACAGGCCTTCTGCACCCCAGTCTCCAACCTCTGCTCTCTGCAACGATCCTTCTGCATCCCAGTCTCCAACGACTGCTCTCTTTAAGATCCTTCTGAACCCCGTTCTCCAAACTTTTCTCTCTGTAACAGTCATTCTGCACCTCAGTCTCCAACCTCATCTCTCTGCAACAGCCCTTCTGCA
>NW_027525576.1:0-18151 GCF_052094955.1 Ictidomys tridecemlineatus | reverse complement strand
CCAGGCTGGTCACAGTCATGGGGTTGCCAGGCTGGTCACAGTCATGGGGGCTGCGTCTGCAGGGTCCAGGCTGGTCACAGTCATGGGGGCTGCGTCTGCAGGGTCCAGGCTGGTCACAGTCATGGGGGCTGCGTCCGCAGGGTCCAGGCTGGTCACAGTCATGGGGGCTGCGTGTGCAGGGTCCAGGCTGGTCACAGTCATGGGGGCTGCGTCTGCAGGGTCCAGGCTGGTCACAGTCATGGGGGCTGCGTCTGCAGGGTCCAGGCTGGTCACAGTCATGGGGGCTGCGTGTGCAGGGTCCAGGCTGGTCACAGTCATGGGGGCTGCGTCCGCAGGGTCCAGGCTGGTCACAGTCATGCTGGCTATGTCTGCAGGGTCCAGGCTGCTCACAGTCATGGGGGCTGCGTCTGCAGGGTCCAGGCTGGTCACAGTCATGGGGGCTGCGTCTGCAGGGTCCAGGCTGGTCACAGTCATGCTGGCTATGTCTGCAGGGTCCAGGCTGCTCACAGTCATGGGGGTTGCGTGTGCAGGGTCCAGGCTGGTCACAGTCATGGGGGCTGCGTCTGCAGGGTCCAGGCTGGTCACAGTCATGGGGGCTACGTCTGCAGGGTCCAGGCTGGTCACAGTCATGGGGGCTGCGTCTGCAGGGTCCAGGCTGGTCACAGTCATGGGGGCTGCGTCTGCAGGGTCCAGGCTGGTCACAGTCATGGGGGCTGCGTCTGCAGGGTCCAGGCTGGTCACAGTCATGGGGGCTGCGTCTGCAGGGTCCAGGCTGGTCACAGTCATGGGGGCTGCGTCTGCAGGGTCCAGGCTGGTCACAGTCATGGGGGCTGCGTCTGCAGGATCCAGGCTGGTCACAGTCATGGGGGCTGCGTCTGCAGGGTCCAGGCTGGTCACAGTCATGGGGGCTGCGTGTGCAGGGTCCAGGCTGGTCACAGTCATGGGGGCTGCGTCTGCAGGGTCCAGGCTGGTCACAGTCATGGGGGCTGCGTGTGCAGGGTCCAGGCTGGTCACAGTCATGGGGGCTGCATCTACAGGGTCCAGGCTGGTCACAGTCATGGGGGCTGCGTGTGCAGGGTCCAGGCTGGTCACAGTCATGGGGGCTGCGTCTGCAGGGTCCAGGCTGGTCACAGTCATGGGGGCTGCGTCCGCAGGATCCAGGCTGGTCACAGTCATGGGGGCTGCGTCCGCAGGGTCCAGGCTGGTCACAGTCATGGGGGCTGCGTCCGCAGGGTCCAGGCTGGTCACAGTCGTGGGGGCTGCGTCCGCAGGGTCCAGGCTGGTCACAGTCGTGGGGGCTGCGTCCGCAGGGTCCAGGCTGGTCACAGTCGTGGGGGCTGCGTCCGCAGGGTCCAGGCTGGTCACAGTCGTGGGGGCTGCGTCCGCAGGGTCCAGGCTGGTCACAGTCATGGGGGCTGCGTCCGCAGGGTCCAGGGTGGTCACAGTCATGGGGGCTGCGTGTGCAGGGTCCAGGCTGGTCACAGTCATGGGGGCTGCGTCTGCAGGGTCCAGGCTGGTCACAGTCATGGGGGCTGCGTCTTCAGGGTCCAGGCTGGTCACAGTCATGGGGGCTGCGTCTTCAGGGTCCAGGCTGGTCACAGTCATGGGGGTTGCGTGTGCAGGGTCCAGGCTGGTCACAGTCATGGGGGCTGCGTCTACAGGGTCCAGGCTGGTCACAGTCATGGGGGCTGCGTCCGCAGGGTCCAGGCTGGTCACAGTCATGGGGGCTGCGTCCGCAGGGTCCAGGCTGGTCACAGTCATGGGGGCTGCGTGTTCAGGGTCCAGGCTGGTCACAGTCATGGGGGCTGCGTCTGCAGGGTCCAGGCTGGTCACAGTCATGGGGGCTGCGTGTGCAGGGTCCAGGCTGGTCACAGTCATGGGGGCTGCGTCTACAGGGTCCAGGCTGGTCACAGTCATGGGGGCTGCGTCTGCAGGGTCCAGGCTGGTCACAGTCATGGGGGCTGCGTGTGCAGGGTCCAGGCTGGTCACAGTCATGGGGGCTGCGTGTGCAGGGTCCAGGCTGGTCACAGTCATGGGGGCTGCGTCCGCAGGGTCCAGGCTGGTCACAGTCGTGGGGGCTGCGTCCGCAGGGTCCAGGCTGGTCACAGTCGTGGGGGCTGCGTCCGCAGGGTCCAGGCTGGTCACAGTCGTGGGGGCTGCGTCCGCAGGGTCCAGGCTGGTCACAGTCGTGGGGGCTGCGTCCGCAGGGTCCAGGCTGGTCACAGTCGTGGGGGCTGCGTCCGCAGGGTCCAGGCTGGTCACAGTCATGGGGGCTGCGTCTTCAGGGTCCAGGGTGGTCACAGTCATGGGGGCTGCGTGTGCAGGGTCCAGGCTGGTCACAGTCATGGGGGCTGCGTCTGCAGGGTCCAGGCTGGTCACAGTCATGGGGGCTGCGTCCGCAGGGTCCAGCCTGGTCACAGTCATGGGGGTTGCGTGTGCAGGGTCCAGGCTGGTCACAGTCATGGGGGCTGCGTCTACAGGGTCCAGGCTGGTCACAGTCATGGGGGCTGCGTGTGCAGGCTCCAGGCTGGTCACAGTCATGGGGGCTGCGTGTGCAGGGTCCAGGCTGGTCACAGTCGTGGGGGCTGCGTGTGCAGGGTCCAGGCTGGTCACAGTCGTGGGGGCTGCGTCTGCAGGGTCCAGGCTGGTCACAGTCGTGGGGGCTGCGTCTGCAGGGTCCAGGCTGGTCACAGTCGTGGGGGCTGCGTCTGCAGGGTCCAGGCTGGTCACAGTCGTGGGGGCTGCGTCTGCAGGGTCCAGGCTGGTCACAGTCATGGGGGCTGCGTCTGCAGGGTCCAGGGTGGTCACAGTCGTGGGGGCTGCGTGTGCAGGGTCCAGGCTGGTCACAGTCGTGGGGGCTGTGTGTGCAGGGTCCAGGCTGGTCACAGTCATGGGGGCTGCGTCTGCAGGGTCCAGGCTGGTCATGGTGAAGACCTCCTTCTTGTTTCAGGGGTCCTAGGAGTTTGTGATCCAGCTCCTCAGGGCTGGGAGGACCGAACACTGGCCAGCCACTGCAGGGACTTCCCTAAGTGACACACCCATCCCACTCCCCTGTTAGTAGAGCCCAGTGAGGACCCAGAGAAGGAGCAGGTCAGCCTGTGGTCATGGTGGGTCCTCCAGCCCAGGGCCTCATTCCTCCAGGGAGACTGGGGACAGGTGCTCCATCACCCAGGCCCTGACTCTTTCAGCTGCACCTGGGAGAGGACCCTGGGACAGAGGAGCAGAGTGAGTCTTGAACTCAGATGCAGCTGCCCCAGGTCTTCCTCCCTGAGTCCCTGAGACCTCACATCTGGGAGCCTCCAGCAAAAGGAAGAAGAAGCACAGAAGGTTTGTGCCCAAGTTTTTCTGTCAGGTCTGTTCATGACAGTGACCTAAGCTGACTCAGGGTATGAGCAGACACCCAGAGTCCTGAAGCAGCAGGATCTGGATGTGTGGTCACAGGTCAGAGTCTCAGTCCTCTCTTGCCTGTAGCACAAACCCTCAGAGTGGGCAGATGCTCATGTCCCCTGTTGTTCTCAGTCTCTGAGGTGAGCAGGCTGAGCCCCTGGTCAGGTGAGCTGTGTGCCAAGGGCCAGCTCCCACTGCCCACAGTGCTCAGTGGCTGCAAGCTCCCAGGACAGAAGATGGCCATGGATTCCTGAGATGGCAAATGCAATGTCAATGTCCTTCCCTCGAGGCCCTCACTGTGGCCCTCATCCTATACAGGGGTGACAGCCTTCCCAGGTACAGTCCAACCCAGGTGAGCACCTCTTAGTGGTACCAGGGGGTTCAAGTGCCAGCACATGAAGGAGAAGAGTTCCCTACCATCAAGCCCTGTGGATTCCAGGATACCCATCCCAATGTGCTAAATGCTCCAAATCCTCCCCAGGGCCACAGGGTTTCACTCATTCCAGCTCCAAGTTTGGAGTCTGGGTCCACAGTGTCACCTAGTCCCCATGTGGTCAGGTCTGGGTGCCTCTGGTTCATGCTTCTCAGGTTGGAGCTGGGAATCACACACATCATGTGCTGGAGACACTGTACTGGACCTGGAACAGGTCACACTCCATTACCACCATGGAGATTGGACCAGGCCGTCCAATGGCAGCTGGACCAACATCAACCTCAGGGCCCCAGAAGGCCCTGCTGATGTGACGCTGGCCACCCTTCCTCACTGGGCAGGTGCAGGGTGCAGACTCCAGCAGCCCCACCCTGTGCCTTTCTAGGGCAGCCAAGGGGGGTCCCTCCTGCCTGTGATGTCTTCCCTTCAGCTCCTGCAGCCTGGCTCTGTGTGCTGGTGGCTCTGCAGGCTGGAGTGGGGGAAGGGCCTCCTCACAGCTCCCTTCTGCACTTCTCCTGGGGACACTGCACTGTCCCTAGGCCTCAGTCCTGTTGAGCATGACCTTGTGCAGGCCTCCTGCAGGGACTCCCCTCTGCAGGACTGCTTGACCTGTGCTTAGAGATTTCTGGGTTTCCTTTGAGCACTCTGTCATGCTGCCATGCCCCTTGGGTTTTGGACTCTGTGCCTGTCACTGTGAGCATCACAGGGACACTATCAGTATGCATGCACTGGCCCTATGGAGGGACAGCCACTGAAGACCACACTGCCCCTGGACACACTGAGCCACAGCTGCTATGACTACATAATAAAGCTCCTCATCTGTGGCAAGAAAAAGGCAATCCCAATGTCCTGTGGTAGGTGGTGGTCTCCCATGGAGAGTGGAAAGTGCCATGCACACTGTGCCCCGCCATACAGCCCTGTGAGATGAACATCTGAGTCTGCACAAGAACATCGCCAAGTCCTGAAGTTTAGTACTGGAAGTAAAGCATTGCCTGTGGGCAGGACAAAGGGGACAAGCCCTAGGGCAGGTAGTAAGATTGGGGAAGGAGTAATATCTCGGATAATATCCACTGGGTACAGGTCAGATATTATCTACTGTGGACTGACCACCATGGGGATGCTGTAACTGTTCTGATATTATCCACTGGGGACAACCAACCATCAGAATGGAGTAACAGTCAGATATCATCCACTGGGGACAGGTTCAACATGGGGATGGAGTAACTTTTAATGCAGGGATTGGGCAGTTGTCTAGGAATCCCCTGAACCATCCTAGCAGTGCCCAGGTGGTTATGCCCTTGTCCAGGGAAGGTCTGTGGACAACTGCCAGGGCTGGCATCTCCTGGGCCCAAGATCTTATGGGAAACAAGGTCCTGAAGGATTTTCCAGGAGAGAAGCAACACTGGCTCTTCATGAAGAAGATGAAATGGTCAACTTTCCAGCAGAAGCTCTGACGGGCTGCACCCTACAGGGGCTGGTGTAAATGAGAAAAGCTTGGAGTCTGTGCACAGTGGGTCTTCAGCCAGGAAGACAATGGAGTGACAGCATTTGCTGGGAACCAGGTGGAACTGGGACCATCAAGCTGATGAAGGAGGCCAGACGCAGAAGCCCAGGGCCCATCTTCTCTCCCAATTGAGGAAGCTGGAGAAGAGGGAGAGGAGAGGAGGTGATGTGGACAGAGAAGGAGGTCAGTGGGTCCAGGAAGGGCCTGCGGGTGGGCAGAGGAGTGAAGGGAGGAGAGCAGAAGGGAACTCACCATCTATGCTGTGAGCTGATGTGAAGGAGCACAGTGAACTCCACCTTCATGAACATCCATGAACCTCCAACTCAGACATGTGTGACACATAGAAGAAAGACCACAGAGCCCAGGAGGGGAGCAGGGAGGGAGAGGGCAGGAAGGGGAAGGCTGCCCACAGAAATGGGGGTCCTGATCCAGGTCTGAATCACTATGGAAACCAACCCCAGTGCTCTGTTTCCCTACAATGCACCACAGTTATCAATACCACAGGAGAGAGTCAGAGGACACAGCCACAGCTGTGGGCCAGCAGCCCTGCTCCTGCTTCATGGGCCAGAGGTCACGGTGAGGGCCTGGGCCTCTTCCAAGTGCTGAGGATGACCATGAAGGAGGATGACCAGGAGGAGGATGACCAGGAGGAGGATGACCAGGAAGGAGGATGACCAGGAAGGAGGATGACCCTTGTAAACATGGACAAGTGATGGGGTCCCTGCTGGCTCTACTTGGGGGACCTGTTACCCCCTGTCCTTCTGATGTATTGACATGGAGGGGGCCATGTGTGCCCTATGTCTGGCCCTCCACTTGAGTGTGGAAGCAGGTGGGTCCTGTTCCCTTCCCTGGCAGTTGTAGAAATAGAAACAGCAAATTGGTTGAGGAGGATTGATTAGGAGGGAGACTATGGCCACAGGACCAAGGAGAGGACTTGACTGACCCTAATGGCCTCTGGGGTCTGGAGTCCTTAGACTGTGTCCTGATTGCCCTGGTGAGGGCTTCCACAGCAGAGAGCTCTTGGCTGTGCTGGTCATGGTGGTGGCTGTTTTCTAAGCCCTAGTCCAGCAGGGCAGCAATGGAGGACATCTGAGTCACCCTCTCAGCAGCTCCTGGAAAAAGGATCATCAGATTCCCTCCCTGGATGACCATCAAGTCACCCTCTGCCCCTCCTAGGACTGCTGTGGCAATGCAGGTGCAGGGCCACCTGGAGTCTCAGGCAGGACCTGGGCAGTCAGGCTCCTGTTCTCAGGTGCCAGGTCTGGGGTGGGCAGAACTTGGTTAGGACAGGGCTTGCTGAGTAGCCTGTTCAGATATCCCCATGCCACTCACTAGAACTCAGCTGCGGTGGTGACCCAGGCTGGCTGCCTGTCCCCCTGCAGGAATCTCACCTGACCCTCAGCCCCTCACCTTCCATTTACAAGCAGCAAAAGTACCAGAGGACAGTGCTGAGTCTCGGGGACTCCTTGGGATCCAGGAGGATCATGAGCCTGAGGTTCACCAGGTGTCCAGGTCACACACCCTGCACTGGCCCTAATGAGGAAAGCCAAGTGATGTCCCTTCTCTGAGTTGATGGAAAAGACTCACCTGTGTCCTCTGAGCTTCCTCACCTCTGACCCTGGTGATCACAGAGCAGTCACTTCTGCCTCAATGATGCTGCTCTGCATTTGGTTCATGTGAAAATGCTCCTGCATCCAAGTGTGCAGAGCAGGGACCCCGGGGCATCAGAGTGGGAGAGAGGACACCCTGGTCCTGTCCTGAGCTGAGAGGAATGTTTCCAGGATGTCTCACTGCAGTATGGTGGTGGCCTTGGGTTGTCACATGCAGCCTTTATGAGGTTGAGGTCAGGCCCTTGGATGTCCAGCTTCTCCAGTCCTTTAAACATGAGGGGTGCTGGCCTCCTCAGATGCTGTTCCTGAACCTGTTGATGTGATGGGGTGACCTTGTCCTCACCTCTGTTTATGTGGTGACTCCCATGTTGATATGATTAATCTGTGTATGTTGAGCCAACCTCCCACCCTGTGGGAAACCCACCTGATCAGGGTCCCACCTTCTCATGTGTCCTTCAAGGCTCAGTGTCCATATTCCTGTGTCCAGGAACCTCACATCTGTGTTCATCAACGTTATTGATCTGGAATCTTCCTTCCTTAATGTGTTTTATTTGGCTTTGTGTCAGGGAGTAACTGACTTCACAGAATGATTGATTCAGTGTTTTCTCTTTTTACATTTCAAGAAATAATATAAGGAGGTGACATATTTCTTCTTATTGCTTCTTTAAAGTTCTCTTAGAGTCAACTGGGAATTAATCTGCTTCTGGGCTTTTCTCTCTTGAAAAGTCTTTAATGGCTTTTCAACTTAATTGCTTGAAATTTTTCTTTTAAGTTTATACATTCTTTTGCTTCAATTCCAGCAAGTTTCATTATGTTTAGAATTCTTTAAATATATTCAAGTGTTTCTAGTTTACTGGAGAATTTTTATATTTATTTATTTATTAGTTATAGGTGAACACATATGTTTATTTTATTTTACATTTTTAATGTGGTGCTCAAGATCGAACCCAGTGCCTCATGCATGCTACAGGAGCATTCTACCTCTGAGCCACAATCCCAGCCCCTGCAGGATATTTTTAAAAAGCAGTTTGCAATTTTTTTCTTCATTTCAGAAGAGCTTGTGGGCATATCTTCTGTTGCATCTAACTTGTTAAATTTTTAGCATCTGTATTTTATTTTCTGTAATTTGCCAATGGTTTTTCCATCTTCTTTATGTATTGTAGGAACCATGTCCTTGTGTCTTTGATAGTGTGCATTGTGTACACAGTCCCTACAATCTTCAGTCAGAGCAATCAGACCAGAGAAGAAAATTAAAGGGTTATAGAGGAAAGATCGAAGTCTGAATAAGCTGCTTGTAGGTGGTGTGATCCAATGTCTAGAAGAACCAATATCTCCATCAGAATGCTTCTAGATCTAATAAAAAATAACTTTAGCAATGTAGGTAAATACATCATGCATCCTTAAATACACCACTTTCAAATGCTTCTAAATCAGGTCTGCTGAGAAAGAAATCAAGAAAATGTTCCCATTCTAAATAACTTATAAGTAGTTGGAAAGAAATCAACCAAGGAGGTGAAAAATCTCTACAATGGAAACAAAACTGAAGACCTTAGAAATGGAAAGAACTGCCAATTTCTGCTATTTTCAGAATGATTATTATCAAATGGCCAAACTACCAAAAATGTCACAAAGATTCAATGAAATCTCCAACAAATACCAAAGACATTCTTCAAATAACCAGAAAAAAAAGAATCCTGATATTTGTGTGGAGAAATTAAAAACACAAAATAGCCAAAGTAATTCTAAGCAGGAAGATTGAACCTGAAGTTGTGAAACTATCTGACCTCAAAGGATTTGACAGAGCTGCAGTAACAAAACCAGCAGCCACTGACCCCAAAGCATACATGAACACCAACGGAATAGAAGGTACAGACACAAGCCAACATAAGTTCAGTTATCTGGCACTTGACAGAGTTTCCAAAATCCTGTTGGAGACATGACAGTGTTTTCAACCAACAGAGCTGAGAAAATTGAATATCCCAATATGAAAAAGGATACAATAGATCACCATCTTTCACCCTACAAAAGTCATCTCAAAGTTGATCAGAAATTGAAGAATTAGACTAGGCACTCTGAAAGGGCTAGAATCAAATATTGCACCAACCTTCCTCTGTACTGACACAGCAACAACTTCGCCAACCAGGTTACTAAAGTGCAAAGATCAAAACCAGGAATCATTAAGCAGCACAGTATCAAATTAAAGCCTTCAGCACAGCCATGGAATCCAGCCACAGTGTGAGGAGAAATCCTTGGGATATCATTGTCACCTGCTGGGGCACAAATACACGGAATATATAGAAAACCCAAAACACTTAATGACCAGACGAAATAACCCAATAAATAAATGGGAAAGAGCAAAAGGGGCATTCTTCAAAAGAGGAAATCTAAGTACCCAACAAATATAGGAAAACATTCTCAATAGTCCTAGAAATCAGAAAATGCAAATTGAAACAGCATTGAGAATTCATCTCAGTCCAATCAGAAGGCAATCATCAAGAACACAGATAATAAAAAATGTCAGCAAAGATGTGGGAAAGAGGTGGACAGATGTGTATTGCTGGGACTTCAAATTAGTGCTGCCATTCTAGAAAGCAGAATGGACACTTCATGAAGACCTGGAATGGAGCCACGATGTGACCCAGCTACCACTCCTCGGTATTTATCCAAAAGACCCCCGATCAGCACAGCACAGCTATCTAGCCACATCAGTGTTTACCCAGTAGGCCTGAAAACAGCCATATTACATAACTTTCCCAGAAGTCCATCAACAGATGAGTGGATAAAGGGAAGGTGAACACAGAAGAGTGTTTCACTCAGCCACAGGGAAGAGGGAAAATATGGCATTTCCTGATCAAGGGATGGAACTGGAGAATATCAAATCTATTCAGCCAGATTCAGAGGGTGAAATGGCAAGTGTTTAATCTCAAATGCAAATTTCAGATCACTAAAGGGGAAAAGCTCTGGGAGGAGTCCCCTGGAAACAGAAGAGGGAGCAGGAGGAGAGGAAGGGGATCAAGGGTGAGGTGAGGGAACAGAAATGGGACA
This sequence comes from Ictidomys tridecemlineatus, assembly GCF_052094955.1. Classification (NCBI taxonomy): domain Eukaryota; kingdom Metazoa; phylum Chordata; class Mammalia; order Rodentia; family Sciuridae; genus Ictidomys; species Ictidomys tridecemlineatus. Next base: position 8,175 of record NW_027525576.1, on the reverse strand, counting down.
AGCAGTGGAATGACACTGGCGAAGCATTCCTGTGTCCTGTGTGAGGATGGCATAGTGGATGTCCCCTTTATGTGCTCTAAGAGGCTCTAATGAAACCAAATTATAGGAAAGATCTGTCGAGAAAAGAAAGGGAAAAAAAGTGATGAGGGAAAGTAAAGAGGAGGGGAGGGAAAGGGAGATGGCAGGGGACAGAAGTGGAGAAATTATATCCCATGATTGTGTAGCTGTGTCCAATTGAAATGCAATATTATTTATAATTATGGTGCAACAATGAAAAAAGAAAGTAAAAATTAAAAATCCAAATTGTTCTCTTCAGAGTCTTAAGAGATTAGTAGGAAAAATATGTCCAGAGAGCTCTCCTAGAAAGCTGGTACATGGAGAGGAGAGGTCCCCAGAGGGAGGAAATCTGCCCCACCCCCTCTGCACCTGCTCCTGGGTGACCCTGAGCTCCCTGTGTGCTGAGCGCCCCCTGCTGGCCTTGGGTACCCTGCAGGAGATTTGTGTCTGGGCTCACACTGAGGTCTCCTCACTGTATCTCTGGCACAGTAATAGGTGGCTGTGTCCTCGGTTCTCAGACTGCTCATTTGCAGGTACAGGGTGTTCTTGGCGTCCTCTCTGGAGATAGTGAATCGGTCTTTTACAGATGCAGCATATTCTGTGGTGTAACTATTAGCTTTGTTTCTTATAAGAGCAACCCACTCCAGCCCCTTCCCTGGAGGCTGGCGGACCCAGTGCATCCAGTAGTTACTGAAAGTGAATCCAGAAGCTGCACAGGAGAGTCGCAGGGAACCCCCAGGCTGCACCAGGCCTCCCCCAGACTCCACCAGCTGCACATCACACTGGATACCTGCAAACACAGAGGCAGCCTGGTCAGGACACTGTCACTCGTCCACTCTTCCTCTCACTCCTGTCCACTCACACACTCAGGATCTCTGTTTCCCCATTCATTACCTTTGAAAACAGCCACCAGGAAAACCCAGCTGAGCACACTCTCCATGGTGAGCAGCTGTGTTCAGTCCTGATCCCTGAGTGGGCTGAGCTGGGAGTCCAGGGCTGGGCTCCTGTGCAGAGCTGCAGGGTCAGGTGGGCAGGTTTTCATGAGCAGAGGCAGGCCCTATTTGCATGTCCTCCTGCTATGTAGCAGCTCTGGGTGGAGGCCCAGGTAGAGCAGCTCTGAGAGCCCAGGGTACTGTCATAGGTAGCATGGTGGACTGAGGAGCATTTAGGAAGTTAGAACTTCTTCTCTTTTGATCCAATCATCCATTTACTTTATTCATTTTATACATGCACAAAATCACATGATGCACATATCTATGTTAATTCTGAAGCCAGATTTAAGGATAGATAATTAGTGGAGCTAGGTAAATTGGGTTGATGGACAATACACAGTATGATTTGAGTCTCGGAGATGGGAAACTGCTTCTGGGGGTTTACCATGTTAATGTCCCAAAAGCCCAGTCTGTAATCCTCACCTAAAAGAATTGTATCAACTGGATTTTTGTCTGTATTTCAGAGATGTTTGTGAAGATACCTCCTTTTCCTTCTCTACATTTATTTATTATAGTCTACATTCTTCTAGTTTGGTTAGTTTGAGGACTGATCAACCTTGTCTATATTTTTGAAAAACCAATCCTTTGTTACTCTTAATCACTGAAGTTTTCGTTTCTTATTTTATTCAATATTTCTCTAATGTTAACTGTTTCTTTTCTTCTATTGGTTTGGAAATTTGTTTTTTTCTGCTTTGCATGATCCTGAGATAAAATAATAGAATGTTTCTTTGGGATCTTTCTCTTTTATTTTATAGGCCTTTATCACTATGAATTGTTTTCTATGAAAATTCTTATTAGTGAAACTGTCAGTTTCCATTGACCACTTCTCCCCCGACCCCCACATAGTGAACCATTAGAGAAGCACACCCAGGAAGCATATAAAGCAGGGTTTATTTAAAACAGGGTGACAAGACTTCTTCAGGGACAGAGAAGGGGCCACAGCTGGTATCCTGCTATCTCAGGAAGTGAGAGTTCTTGCTTGTTTATGTGTCCTAGGCTTCCTTTGCTCCCCTACTCTCTTCCCCTTATCTATCTCCTTCCTGCTTACATGACTAGGCCCAGGAGAAGCTCAGGAGGATGACCAAAAGGTGATCAGCAGATGGGCCAGAGGAGACAACCTGGAGGGATCCAGCATGGAGGGGGCCCAGGATGCATTAATTAACACCTTTCACAACTCCCTGTAGGGAGGGACAGTTCTTGGGACAGGTTGCCTTAGCAACCCAGTGGAGCAGGGCAGGTTATCCTGATCTGGGTGGAAGAAAGGCTCTGAAGGACTTAGCATTTCACTTCCCCCATTCTCTGGATGTGACCCTTGCCTGTCTGCCTGTCTAATTCTGGCTTCAGTATCACAATATCAGAATACTTCACATGACAATGCCAACCCCACAGGGAAGGAGACAGACAGAAGCATTTCCTCTAGAATCAAGAAAAAGGCAAGAAGAGCACTCTCACAATTCCTAGGCAGTATAGTTCTCAAGATTCTAACAGGAGCAATACACACGAGAAATAAGCTAGGAGTTATAGATAGCAGAAGTCAACCTCTGTGTGTTTGCTAAAGGCATGATCACATACCTAGAAACCCAGACCCCTCACCAGAAGACCTCTAAAATTACAAATTAGAATCCAGGGTTCCTCATCCCAGTCCTTGCAGGAGTAGATTTTTTCAGAACAGTAGAACCCAGGCCTGTATGCAAAATCAAGGGCACTCTGCAATATCAGTGCCCAGGACAGGGAGAGTCCTCTTCAATTCCCTCCAGCCTGCTAGTCCACAGGACCTGACTGGTGTCCATGGAAATGCAAAGCCTCTGTGAAGGCCCTGGGTTACGTTGTGATCACATCCTGCTTCTGCTCCTCACCTCAGCCTGAAAGCTCTGTGCAGAAGTTCTTGCTGATGGTCTAAGAACAGTCATGGGGAGGTCTCTGGAGAAACTTCATGAAGATTTTCTGTGGAGAGGGGATGGCACTAGAATGTCACACTGCAGCTGAGAAACCCTCTCCTAATCTGACCTCACCTGGTGTGGAGAAGGGAGGACAGGAAAGGGTCGTGGTTCTAGGAAGGGGAAGGCACCTCCTCTGGGTGTCCTGACCTGAATTCTAGCTGACCCTGGCAGTTACATCTGACCACCTCTAGACAGGGTCTGTCAGCTGTTCAGAGCTGGGGACCTTATATTCCAGTGCTCCCTGAGGTCCAGGTCAGCTCTTAAGAACCAGGAGGTGTAGTCCACTCTGAGATGATAAGTGAGCTACAGAGCTACCTATAATCAGGTCAGGATGAGGGTGATTCATCAAGTGTCACAGAGGAGAAGGCATCTGGCAGATCATCTTTTATAAGTGCATATAGTTATTTTGAGGACCTGCTGCCCAGTCCAAACCTCCTGGACTTGTCATAAGAAAGAAAGAGGAAAGTTCAAAGGACACACAACAATAGTTGGGCAGCTTCTAGGAGTCATGGAAGGTCACTTCCTGTGGGTGGACAAGCTCACCATCCCTGTCTTTCTCAACCACCTGAAGTCCTGAGCCCACTTCAGACCTGGTGAGGGTGTGTGAGCCTGTGGAGCAGTGACCAGGCCTGGTGCCCAGCTTCAGGGGGAGCCAGTGTGGGGTGGTGTCTCTTGTTCTGTGACCATGGCCCCCAGGTGTGCACTGCTCTCCTCCCACCCCATCCTCCCTTCTCTGTTCTGGAGGCTGCTAGGAAACTCCATTTCCCATGTCCTCCCCATCTGAGCTGCTGCCAGGGAGGCCCAGGGAGTCCTGGGAGCAGTAAGAGTAAGAGCTGCTGTGCCTGTGAGCAGGCCTTCACTGCCTTTCCTCAAAATCACGACTTAAGACTTAAAAGTGCCACTATTTATAGCAAATGAGCTTTCTCCTGTGAAGATGGCCTGGCTTCATAGCCATAATTTAACCCAGAAATTCTCCAAGTAAAAGAGAACCACCTCATCTATTCCAAGATTTCTCTGATGCACCACTCAAAGGGCAGGTGATTCCTATGACACCAAACACCTCCTAGAATCTCAAAGCTGGTACTGGAATTTTTTAAATTGTATTTTTAATGTCATAACATTGATACCATTTGGGAGCAGAGATCCACCTGCCACACCACAATTTCCAGGTCTGTGACTGAGCATCAGGGGGTGGTTCTAAGCTGATGGCATCCTGTGACCACAGATGCCTTCCATGTAGGAAGCTCACCCTACAGGGCCTGGCTGGGCAGCTGCAGTCAGAGGAGAACTGCAGAGGACACAGTCCTGAGGCCCAGCCCCCACTCTTGCCTGAGTGTGTCAGGGTGGCCATGCAGACAGCCTGCCCAGCACCACTCAGGTCCAGTCCACGTCCGCACCTGCCTTCCCCAGAGAGCTCACCCTGCCCACGGCTTCCCTTCTGCCCCTCTGCCCACAGCCATGATGTCACAGCCAGCTACAGGACAGGGGGATGGACCAGGTCCCACCAGGTCTGCCCAGACTGCACCTGGGAGAAGTAAACAGCAGGCACAGAGACATGGCAGGATGGACTGATGGTGACTAACAATGAATGAAGGAGCAGAGCCAGGGCAGGGGACCTCGGGATGGTCCTGCAGCACATGAGAGGAGAACTGATGGGAAACCACCTTAGGAGGCCAGACACAGGCTGGTCCAAAACCCAGATGACCACAGTGAGGCCAACTGCAGTCCAACAGCCATGATGAACTAGGGGCTGGAACTCTGCAGAGAAGTCCTGGCAGCTGGAGCTGAAGGGCAGGGCACAGTGAGAGAGCCACACCTTGACAGGGGCCACCTGCCTGGGGTGCAGGGATAGCTAGAGGAGCAGACCACAGTGCTTCCCTCCTCAGCACAGCAGAGGCCAATGTCACAAGAGCATCTCATCTAACCTAGAGTACACCACTGGGTGAAATCCAGCACTTTCCATGATGAAAGCCACCAGCAAGTTACTCAGAGGAAGAACAGCAGAGTGAGGCTAAGGGTGAGGCCAGGGGCTGCGTCCAGCTGGACTGTGTACTGGGGCTGCCCAGAGCCCTCACCCCTGTCCCCCACAGTGGCCCTGAGGACAGGATTGGAGCACAGGGTTTACTGTCAGGCCTGCTGGGCTTCAGTCCCCTTCATCATGTCCCTGTCTTTTTCCTTCTCAATGGGAGTACTCACTCCTGCCATAGGATTTGGGAGTATGGGCCCCCTCTTTGATTTTAAGGCACATGGTAAAGAGTTCCCTGAATCTTGCAGAATATTGGTAGTGGTCGGACACGCTGACCTCTGCTCCTTCCTCCCCACATTGTGCAGCTGGTTTTTACAAACTAAAACCACAGGCCTTGGGTGTGGCTACTGTAGAGCAGGCTCCAGTGTGCACAGGGCCCTGGGGTCCACCTGGACTTCTGAGCTCTGCTGGAGATTTTGTGACTTTAGGGACTCCAAGATGAGGCCTGAATGTGCTCTGCCTTATGAACTGGATGTGAAAGCTCTGTGTCCAGGTATAGAATGACTAGTGTGCATAATTGTCCTCCCCAAATTCCATGTGCTAAGGTTGTTCTGCAGCCCCGAGGGCTGTTGGAGAGTGTGGGATCCCTTAGGACCTGGGGAGTTGAGAAATTTATGTCAATCACAGTGAACATGTGCTGCAAGTTGGTGGTCAGACCCTATCTCTTGCTCCCTTTGATTCCTAGAAACTAGGTGAGTGGCTGTCCCCACAGTGGGCTCTCTGCATTGCCCCTGGCACACCCAGGAAAAGTGTGAATGCAGTGGACTCCTCTCTTCATGGACTAGAGCACTGGAAGTCAGGAGCCAAAGGAAAGCTCCTCTTCATGTGTTGATGGCCTCAGGCACTTGTCACAGGGGTGCGCAGCTGAGGAACACAATTTAGGTTACAGTGCTAGGAGAAAAGGCCAGGCCTGAAGGACAGCCTCTTCCTGGCCTCAGTCTCCTGTCAATGTAAAAAGCTGGCCTCATAGGGGCAGAGCTGGACAGTGGCTGTGGTGGTGAGCAAGGTCAGGAGAGGAAGGGGCTGAGACAAGAGGCACATGGCCATGGCTGACACAGGAGCACTTGTCTGTCCTCACCCTGAGGGTGGCTGTGGGCAGCACACTCACCCTGCAGACCCAGCAGAGCCAGCAGGAGGGATCAGGAGGGCTCTCCTCCCAGGAGGGGACTGTTGGGTGATGGGTGGACCACGTGTCCTGAGCTGACCAACAGGTCATTGTCAGGCACCTGGACCTTTCCAAGTGAGTTGGAGCACCTGGTATAAGTTTTGAAACTTCCCAATATATTTATTTAGATCCTCTGAAAGTCGCCCTGAATTTGTTCTTATTTGTTTTAATTGGGGGGGAGGGTGTCATCAACTTAATTTCTCTTCTTTAGTAGGTGATTCCTTAAGGACTCCTCTCCTGGTAGACATTGAGGTTTGGCTGACAACACATGAAGATACGGCAGTTTCCTGATCATTTGTAATTTCCCAGGATGTCGACTAGTGGTCAGTCTACACACTGACTTGAGAGAGAAGCTCCCACCTGAGTGATGGAAATTTTAAGTTGTCTCCCTCATCAGAGAAAACTCCTTATCCAATATATTAGGGACATGCCCCTAAACTTGAGGTTCATTATGGTCCTGAAAACCCATCTCTCATCACCTGGCTTTGCCAAAGTTATTTCTGGGGCCTCCTTTGACAAAGTGCTAGGGTCCCAGTTTCCCCCATGTCAGAGACCCTGGGAGGATTCAACTTCAGGGCGTTACTGATTTCCTCCCTGCCACTATAACTCCTGATTATGAAAAAAAGAGGAAAACTGTGTGTTAACCTCTTGTGCCTAACTGCTGTCCTGTAGACTAAGGCATCTGCTGAGGGTAAAGGGAACATCTATTGGTTGTTAAACAAACACCCTTTTCCTGAGGAGTTCACAAGATGGAGTGGTTAAAAGAATGCCTCCCTCTAGCAGCTTAAAGAGATCACAGCACATTTTAAGCATAGGAATGGTAATGGGGAAATTTTAAAACAGACTAATGAAAGTTACCTATGTGCATGATGGGAACATGGCCATCTTCTTACTAATCTTCCCATGTCCCTCTCTCAGTCCTACAACCTGAATTGCTAGTGTTTCTGACTGGTGAAGGAAGGGAGTATCCAGGAGGGAGTAGATGCTGGGTTGGGAGTGCTGTAACTGTGATTACAAATGTAATTGGGGCTATCCCTCAGTGCCATTTATATACTGATCACCCTAGGTACCCCTTAGTGTGGTTAGGAGGAGGTTCAAGAGAAGAAACCTTAGGATTTTTGCCTGACTGTAGACCAAGCCGGAAATTCCACAGTTGTTCCATACTCATTCCTCCACCTCCATGCATCCAGGGAAATCAGGACTAGGAACACTGTGTACTCATGCCAATTGATCTCTAGTCCAGGACAGAAGAGTAGGAAGCAGATTCAGCAGAACCCAACATGTGTGCTCTGTATTGAACAGGTGATTGAGAGCTGCCTGGGCTGGGAAAACTTTCACCTGAGTATTGAAGAGTGCTGGCTGCATTAACAGCATATAAATAGCCAACTAGTGCCCATCATCCTCCAAAATGGAAAAGACATGAAGTTGCACCTCAAACAGATGTGGGGTGCATGGAGAAGAATTTACCTCACTCTAGATCTTGGTGTAACTTTCAAATATGATTCTGCTGATTATTGCTGAGGAGTCCTGCTTCCCCACATGTTGAGGTTTGAACATTAGAGAAACACACTGAGGAAAGCATACAAAGCAGGGTTTATTTAGAAAGGGTGACCTAGACTTATCCTGGGAGGGAAAAGGGGCCATAGCTGGTATCCTGGTACCTCAAGAAGCAAGGTGTTCTGTCCTTGTTATAGTCCTAGGCTTCCTTTGTTCTCCTGTCTTTACCCCTTACCTTCTCCTTCCTGGTACCTGACTAGGCCCAGGACTAGGCCCAGGAATGCGAGGGGGAGGGCCCAAATGTGGGAAACAGGTGGGCTGAAGGGGGAAGGGCAGGGTGGAGTAGCCAAGGACACATTAATGACCTATATCAAGGGGCAATACCTGGGTCAGGTTACCTTGCAACAGTTTGGAGCAGGGGCAGGTTCCTGATAAGGGTGGAGGAAGGGCTCTGAAGAAATCAACATTTCAGTCCCTCAGAGGACGTGCTCCTACTTC
>NW_027525575.1:0-18177 GCF_052094955.1 Ictidomys tridecemlineatus | reverse complement strand
AGCAAAACCACTTGGCTCACCAAATTTCGTTCTTCTAGGTTAAACCGTTCGTTTGCAGTAACCATTTTCATTTTTAGGTTTCAGTATGTTTTCTCCTATAGGGATACATGTATTTGGAACTCTAAATCAAACACGGTTTGTGCTAGCTCTTTGAAACATGACACAATAATGCAGTTTCAAGTACTTTCTCTATTTTTTGTTTGCTGTTGATGTAGCCCTAAGCAGAGACTGGCGAAAATCACTTTCATGGAAAGGGGTTGCCAAGCTTCAAGAAAAATACGAGTTTTCTGAAACCTCAGCAAACATTTTTTCACCCAATCTTGATGATTCTTTCAGGTAATGATTAGTACACCAAAACCACTTGGCCCACCAAATTTCGTTCTTCTAGGATGAACCGTTCGTTTGCAGTAACCATTTTCATTTTTAGGTTTCACTCTGTTTTCTCCTATAGGGATACATGTATTTGGAACTCTAAATCAAACACGGTTTGTGGTAGCTCTTTGAAACTTGACACAATAAAGCAGTTTCAAGTTCTATCTCTATGGTTTGTTTGCTGTTGATGTAGCCCTAAGCAGAGACTGGCGAAAATCACTTTCAAAAAAAGGGGTTGCCAAGCTTCAAAAAAAATACGAGTTTTCTGAAACCTCAGCAAACATTTTTTCACCCAATCTTGATGATTCTTTCAGGTAATAATCAGTACTCCAAAACCACTTGGCTCACCAAATTTCGTTCTTCTAGGATAAACAGTTCGTTTCCAGTAACCGTTTTCATTTTTAGATTTCACTTTGTTTTCTTCTATAGGGATACATGTATTTGGAACTCTAAATGAAACACGGTTTCTGTTAGCTCTTTGAAACTTGACACAATAAAGCAGTTTCAAGTTCTATCTCTATGGTTTGTTTGCTGTTGATGTAGCCCTAAGCAGAGACTGGCGAAAATCACTTTCATGGAAAGGGGTTGCCAAGCTTCAAAAAAAAATACGAGTTTTCTGAAAAATCAGCAAACATTTTTTCACCCAATCTTGATGATTCTTTCAGGTAATTATCAGTACAGCAAAACCACTTGGCTCACCAAATTTCGTTCTTCTAGGTTAAACCGTTCGTTTGCAGTAACCATTTTCATTTTTAGGTTTCACTCTGTTTTCTCCTATTGGGATACATGTATTTGGAACTCTAAATCAAACACGGTTTGTGCTAGCTCTTTGAAACTTGACAAAATAAAGCAGTTTCAAGTTCTATCTCTTTGGTTTGTTTGCTGTTGATGTAACCCTAAGCAGAGACTGGCGAAAATCACTTTCACAAAAAGGGGTTGCCAAGCTTCCAAAAAACTACGAGTTGCCTGAAATCTCAACAAACATTTTTTCACCCTATCTTGATGATTCTTTCAGGTAATAATCAGTACTCCAAAACCACTTGGCTCACCAAATTTCGTTCTTCTAGGATAAACAGTTCGTTTCCAGTAACCGTTTTCATTTTTAGATTTCACTTTGTTTTCTTCTATAGGGATACATGTATTTGGAACTCTAAATGAAACACGGTTTCTGTTAGCTCTTTGAAACTTGACACAATAAAGCAGTTTCAAGTTCTATCTCTATGCTTTGTTTGCTGTTGATGTAGCCCTAAGCAGAGACTGGCGAAAATCACTTTCATGGAAAGGGGTTGCCAAGCTTCAAGAAAAATACGAGTTTTCTGAAACCTCAGCAAACATTTTTTCACCCAATCTTCATGATTCTTTCAGGTAATGATTAGTACACCAAAACCACTTGGCCCACCAAATTTCGTTCTTCTAGGATGAACCGTTCGTTTGCAGTAACCATTTTCATTTTTAGGTTTCACTCTGTTTTCTCCTATAGGGATACATGTATTTGGAACTCTAAATCAAACACGGTTTGTGCTAGCTCTTTGAAACTTGACACAATAAAGGAGTTTCAAGTTCTATCTCTATGGTTTGTTTGCTGTTGATGTAGCCCTAAGCAGAGACTGGCGAAAATCACTTTCAAAAAAAGGGGTTGCCAAGCTTCAAAAATAATACGAGTTTTCTGAAACCTCAGCAAACATTTTTTCACCCAATCTTGATGATTCTTTCAGGTAATAATCAGTACTCCAAAACCACTTGGCTCACCAAATTTCGTTCTTCTAGGATAAACAGTTCGTTTCCAGTAACCGTTTTCATTTTTAGATTTCACTTTGTTTTCTTCTATAGGGATACATGTATTTGGAACTCTAAATGAAACACGGTTTCTGTTAGCTCTTTGAAACTTGACACAATAAAGCAGTTTCAAGTTCTATCTCTATGGTTTGTTTGCTGTTGATGTAGCCCTAAGCAGAGACTGGCGAAAATCACTTTCATGGAAAGGGGTTGCCAAGCTTCAAAAAAAAATACGAGTTTTCTGAAAAATCAGCAAACATTTTTTCACCCAATCTTGATGATTCTTTCAGGTAATTATCAGTACAGCAAAACCACTTGGCTCACCAAATTTCGTTCTTCTAGGTTAAACCTTTCGTTTGCAGTAACCATTTTCATTTTTAGGTTTCAGTATGTTTCTCCTATAGGGATACATGTATTTGGAACTCTAAATCAAACACGGTTTGTGCTAGCTCTTTGAAACATGACACAATAAAGCAGTTTCAAGTACTATCTCTATTGTTTGTTTGCTGTTGATGTAGCCCTAAGCAGAGACTGGCGAAAATCACTTTCATGGAAAGGGGTTGCCAAGCTTCAAGAAAAATACGAGTTTTCTGAAACCTCAGCAAACATTTTTTCACCCAATCTTGATGATTCTTTCAGGTAATGATCAGTACACCAAAACCACTTGGCCCACCATATTTCGTTCTTCTAAGATGAACCGTTCGTTTGCAGTAACCATTTTCATTTTTAGGTTTCACTCTGTTTTCTCCTATAGGGATACATGTATTTGGAACTCTAAATCAAACACGGTTTGTGGTAGCTCTTTGAAACTTGACACAATAAAGCCGTTTCAAGTTCTATCTCTATGGTTTGTTTGCTGTTGATGTAGCCCTAAGCAGAGACTGGCGAAAATCACTTTCATGGAAAGGGGTTGCCAAGCTCCCATAAAACTACAAGTTGCCTGAAATCTCAGCAAACATTTTTTCACCCAATCTTGATGATTCTTTCAGGTAATGATCAGTACACCAAAACCACTTGGCTCACCAAATTGCGTTCTTCTAGGTTAAACCATTCGTTTGCAGTAACCGTTTTCATTTTTAGGTTTCACTCTGTTTTCTCCTATAGGGATACATGTATATGGAACTCTAAATCAAACACGGTTTGTGCTAGCTCTTTGAAACTTGACACAATAAAGCAGTTTCAAGTTCTATCTCTATGCTTTGTTTGCTGTTGATGTAGCCCTAAGCAGAGCCTGGCGAAAATCACTTTCAGGGAAAGGGGTTGCCAAGCTCCCAAAAAACTACGAGTTGCCTGAAATCTCAGCAAACATTTTTTCACCCAATCTTGATGATTCTTTCAGGTAATGATCAGTACACCAAAACCACTTGGCTCACCAAATTTCGTTCTTCTAGGTTAAACCGTTCGTTTGCAGTAACCGTTTTCATTTTAGATTTCACTCTGTTTTCTCTTATAGGGATACATGTATTTGGAACTCTAAATGAAACACGGTTTCTGTAGCTCTTTGAAACTTGACACAATAAAGCAGTTTCAAGTTCTATCTCTATGGTTTGTTTGCTGTTGATGTAGCCCTAAGCAGAGACTGGCGAAAATCACTTTCATGGAAAGGGGTTGCCAAGCTTCAAAAAAAATACGAGTTTTCTGAAAAATCAGCAAACATTTTTTCACCCAATCTTGATGATTCTTTCAGGTAATTATCAGTACAGCAAAACCACTTGGCTCACCAAATTTCGTTCTTCTAGGTTAAACCGTTCGTTTGCAGTAACCATTTTCATTTTTAGGTTTCAGTATGTTTTCTCCTATAGGGATACATGTATTTGGAACTCTAAATCAAACACGGTTTGTGCTAGCTCTTTGAAACATGACACAATAATGCAGTTTCAAGTACTTTCTCTATTGTTTGTTTGCTGTTGATGTAGCCCTAAGCAGAGACTGGCGAAAATCACTTTCATGGAAAGGGGTTGCCAAGCTTCAAGAAAAATACGAGTTTTCTGAAACCTCAGCAAACATTTTTTCACCCAATCTTGATGATTCTTTCAGGTAATGATTAGTACACCAAAACCACTTGGCCCACCAAATTTCGTTCTTCTAGGATGAACCGTTCGTTTGCAGTAACCATTTTCATTTTTAGGTTTCACTCTGTTTTCTCCTATAGGGATACATGTATTTGGAACTCTAAATCAAACACGGTTTGTGGTAGCTCTTTGAAACTTGACACAATAAAGCAGTTTCAAGTTCTATCTCTATGGTTTGTTTGCTGTTGATGTAGCCCTAAGCAGAGACTGGCGAAAATCACTTTCAAAAAAAGGGGTTGCCAAGCTTCAAAAAAAATACGAGTTTTCTGAAACCTCAGCAAACATTTTTTCACCCAATCTTGATGATTCTTTCAGGTAATAATCAGTACTCCAAAACCACTTGGCTCACCAAATTTCGTTCTTCTAGGATAAACAGTTCGTTTCCAGTAACCGTTTTCATTTTTAGATTTCACTTTGTTTTCTTCTATAGGGATACATGTATTTGGAACTCTAAATGAAACACGGTTTCTGTTAGCTCTTTGAAACTTGACACAATAAAGCAGTTTCAAGTTCTATCTCTATGGTTTGTTTGCTGTTGATGTAGCCCTAAGCAGAGACTGGCGAAAATCACTTTCAGGGAAAGGGGTTGCCAAGCTTCAAAAAAAAATACGAGTTTTCTGAAAAATCAGCAAACATTTTTTCACCCAATCTTGATGATTCTTTCAGGTAATTATCAGTACAGCAAAACCACTTGGCTCACCAAATTTCGTTCTTCTAGGTTAAACCGTTCGTTTGCAGTAACCATTTTCATTTTTAGGTTTCAGTATGTTTTCTCCTATAGGGATACATGTATTTGGAACTCTAAATCAAACACGGTTTGTGCTAGCTCTTTGAAACATGACACAATAAAGCAGTTTCAAGTACTATCTCTATTGTTTGTTTGCTGTTGATGTAGCCCTAAGCAGAGACTGGCGAAAATCACTTTCTTGGAAAGGGGTTGCCAAGCTTCAAGAAAAATACGAGTTTTCTGAAACCTCAGCAAACATTTTTTCACCCAATCTTGATGATTCTTTCAGGTAATGATCAGTACACCAAAACCACTTGGCCCACCAAATTTCGTTCTTCTAAGATGAACCGTTTGTTTGCAGTAACCATTTTCATTTTTAGGTTTCACTCTGTTTTCTCCTATAGGGATACATGTATTTGGAACTCTAAATCAAACACGGTTTGTGGTAGCTCTTTGAAACTTGACACAATAAAGCCGTTTCAAGTTCTATCTCTATGGTTTGTTTGCTGTTGATGTAGCCCTAAGCAGAGACTGGCGAAAATCACTTTCATGGAAAGGGGTTGCCAAGCTCCCATAAAACTACAAGTTGCCTGAAATCTCAGCAAACACTTTTTCACCCAATCTTGATGATTCTTTCAGGTAATGATCAGTACACCAAAACCACTTGGCTCACCAAATTTCGTTCTTCTAGGTTAAACCATTCGTTTGCAGTAACCGTTTTCATTTTTAGGTTTCACTCTGTTTTCTCCTATAGGGATACATGTATATGGAACTCTAAATCAAACACGGTTTGTGCTAGCTCTTTGAAACTTGACACAATAAAGCAGTTTCAAGTTCTATCTCTATGCTTTGTTTGCTGTTGATGTAGCCCTAAGCAGAGCCTGGCGAAAATCACTTTCAGGGAAAGTGGTTGCCAAGCTCCCAAAAAACTACGAGTTGCCTGAAATCTCATAAAACATTTTTTCACCCAATCTTGATGATTATTTCAGGAAATGATCAGTACACCAAAACCACTTGGCTCACCAAATTTCGTTCTTCTAGGTTAAACCGTTCGTTTGCAGTAACCGTTTTCATTTTTAGATTTCACTCTGTTTTCTCCTATAGGGATACATGTATTTGGAACTCTAAATGAAACACGGTTTCTGTAGCTCTTTGAAACTTGACACAATAAAGCAGTTTCAACTTCTATTTCTATGGTTTGTTTGCTGTTGATGTAGCCCTAAGCAGAGACTGGTGAAAATCACTTTCATGGAAAGGGGTTGCCAAGCTTCAAAAAAAATACGAGTTTTCTGAAAAATCAGCAAACATTTTTTCACCCAATCTTGATGATTCTTTCAGGTAATTATCAGTACAGCAAAACCACTTGGCTCACCAAATTTCGTTCTTCTAGGTTAAACCGTTCGTTTGCAGTAACCATTTTCATTTTTAGGTTTCAGTATGTTTTCTCCTATAGGGATACATGTATTTGGAACTCTAAATCAAACACGGTTTGTGCTAGCTCTTTGAAACATGACACAATAATGCAGTTTCAAGTACTTTCTCTATTGTTTGTTTGCTGTTGATGTAGCCCTAAGCAGAGACTGGCGAAAATCACTTTCATGGAAAGTGGTTGCCAAGCTTCAAGAAAAATACGAGTTTTCTGAAACCTCAGCAAACATTTTTTCACCCAATCTTGATGATTCTTTCAGGTAATGATCAGTACACCAAAACCACTTGGCCCACCAAATTTCGTTCTTCTAGGATGAACCGTTCGTTTGCAGTAACCATTTTCATTTTTAGGTTTCACTCTGTTTTCTCCTATAGGGATACATGTATTTGGAACTCTAAATCAAACACGGTTTGTGGTAGCTCTTTGAAACTTGACACAATAAAGCAGTTTCAAGTTCTATCTCTATGGTTTGTTTGCTGTTGATGTAGCCCTAAGCAGAGACTGGCGAAAATAACTTTCAAAAAAAGGGGTTGCTAAGCTTCAAAAAAAATACGAGTTTTCTGAAACCTCAGCAAACATTTTTTCACCCAATCTTGATGATTCTTTCAGGTAATAATCAGTACTCCAAAACCACTTGGCTCACCAAATTTCGTTCTTCTAGGATAAACAGTTCGTTTCCAGTAACCGTTTTCATTTTTAGATTTCACTTTGTTTTCTTCTATAGGGATACATGTATTTGGAACTCTAAATGAAACACGGTTTCTGTTAGCTCTTTGAAACTTGACACAATAAAGCAGTTTCAAGTTCTATCTCTATGCTTTGTTTGCTGTTGATGTAGCCCTAAGCAGAGACTGGCGAAAATCACTTTCATGGAAAGGGGTTGCCAAGCTTCAAAAAAAAATACGAGTTTTCTGAAAAATCAGCAAACATTTTTTCACCCAATCTTGATGATTCTTTCAGGTAATTATCAGTACAGCAAAACCACTTGGCTCACCAAATTTCGTTCTTCTAGGTTAAACCGTTCGTTTGCAGTAACCATTTTCATTTTTAGGTTTCAGTATGTTTTCTCCTATAGGGATACATGTATTTGGAACTCTAAATCAAACACGGTTTGTGCTAGCTCTTTGAAACATGACACAATAAAGCAGTTTCAAGTACTATCTCTATTGTTTGTTTGCTGTTGATGTAGCCCTAAGCAGAGACTGGCGAAAATCACTTTCATGGAAAGGGGTTGCCAAGCTTCAAGAAAAATACGAGTTTTCTGAAACCTCAGCAAACATTTTTTCACCCAATCTTGATGATTCTTTCAGGTAATGATCAGTACACCAAAACCACTTGGCCCACCAAATTTCGTTCTTCTAAGATGAACCGTTCGTTTGCAGTAACCATTTTCATTTTTAGGTTTCACTCTGTTTTCTCCTATAGGGATACATGTATTTGGAACTCTAAATCAAACACGGTTTGTGGTAGCTCTTTGAAACTTGACACAATAAAGCAGTTTCAAGTTCTATCTCTATGGTTTGTTTGCTGTTGATGTAGCCCTAAGCAGAGACTGGCGAAATTCACTTTCAAGGAAAGGGGTTGCCAAGCTTCAAAAAAAATACGAGTTTTCCAAAACCTCAGCAAACATTTTTTCACCCAATCTTGATGATTCTTTCAGGTAATAATCAGTACTCCAAAACCATTTGGCTCACCAAATTTCGTTCTTCTAGGATAAACCGTTCGTTTGCAGTAACCGTTTTCATTTTTAGATTTCACTTTGTTTTCTTCTATAATGATACATGTATTTGGAACTCTAAATGAAACACGGTTTCTGTTAGCTCTTTGAAACTTGACACAATAAAGCAGTTTCAAGTTCTATCTGTATGGTTTGTTTGCTGTTGATGTAGCGCTAAGCAGAGACTGGCGAAAATCACTTTCATGGAAAGGGGTTGCCAAGCTTCAAAAAAATACGAGTTTTCTGAAAAATCAGCAAACATTTTTTCACCCAATCTTGATGATTCTTTCAGGTAATTATCAGTACAGCAAAACCACTTGGCTCACCAAATTTCGTTCTTCTAGGTTAAACCGTTCGTTTGCAGTAACCATTTTCATTTTTAGGTTTCACTCTGTTTTCTCCTATTGGGATACATGTATTTGGAACTCTAAATCAAACACGGTTTGTGCTAGCTCTTTGAAACTTGACAAAATAAAGCAGTTTCAAGTTCTATCTCTTTGGTTTGTTTGCTGTTGATGTAACCCTAAGCAGAGACTGGCGAAAATCACTTTCACAAAAAGGGGTTGCCAAGCTTCCAAAAAACTACGAGTTGCCTGAAATCTCAACAAACATTTTTTCACCCAATCTTGATGATTCTTTCAGGTAATAATCAGTACTCCAAAACCACTTGGCTCACCAAATTTCGTTCTTCTAGGATAAACAGTTCGTTTCCAGTAACCGTTTTCATTTTTAGATTTCACTTTGTTTTCTTCTATAGGGATACATGTATTTGGAACTCTAAATGAAACACGGTTTCTGTTAGCTCTTTGAAACTTGACACAATAAAGCAGTTTCAAGTTCTATCTCTATGCTTTGTTTGCTGTTGATGTAGCCCTAAGCAGAGACTGGCGAAAATCACTTTCATGGAAAGGGGTTGCCAAGCTTCAAAAAAAAATACGAGTTTTCTGAAAAATCAGCAAACATTTTTTCACCAAATCTTGATGATTCTTTCAGGTAATTATCAGTACAGCAAAACCACTTGGCTCACCAAATTTCGTTCTTCTAGGTTAAACCGTTCGTTTGCAGTAACCATTTTCATTTTTAGGTTTCAGTATGTTTTCTCCTATAGGGATACATGTATTTGGAACTCTAAATCAAACACGGTTTGTGCTAGCTCTTTGAAACATGACACAATAAAGCAGTATCAAGTACTATCTCTATTGTTTGTTTGCTGTTGATGTAGCCCTAAGCAGAGACTGGCGAAAATCACTTTCATGGAAAGGGGTTGCCAAGCTTCAAGAAAAATACGAGTTTTCTGAAACCTCAGCAAACATTTTTTCACCCAATCTTGATGATTCTTTCAGGTAATGATCAGGACACCAAAACCACTTGGCCCACCAAATTTCGTTCTTCTAAGATGAACCGTTCGTTTGCAGTAACCATTTTCATTTTTAGGTTTCACTCTGTTTTCTCCTATAGGGATCCATGTATTTGGAACTCTAAATCAAACACGGTTTGTGGTAGCTCTTTGAAACTTGACACAATAAAGCAGTTTCAAGTTCTATCTCTATGGTTTGTTTGCTGTTGATGTAGCCCTAAGCAGAGACTGGCGAAATTCACTTTCAAGGAAAGGGGTTGCCAAGCTTCAAAAAAAATACGAGTTTTCCAAAACCTCAGCAAACATTTTTTCACCCAATCTTGATGATTCTTTCAGGTAATAATCAGTACTCCAAAACCATTTGGCTCACCAAATTTCGTTCTTCTAAATAAACCGTTCGTTTGCAGTAACCGTTTTCATTTTTAGATTTCACTTTGTTTTCTTCTATAATGATACATGTATTTGGAACTCTAAATGAAACACGGTTTCTGTTAGCTCTTTGAAACTTGACACAATAAAGCAGTTTCAAGTTCTATCTGTATGGTTTGTTTGCTGTTGATGTAGCGCTAAGCAGAGACTGGCGAAAATCACTTTCATGGAAAGGGGTTGCCAAGCTTCAAAAAAAATACGAGTTTTCTGAAAAATCAGCAAACATTTTTTCACCCAATCTTGATGATTCTTTCAGGTAATTATCAGTACAGCAAAACCACTTGGCTCACCAAATTTCGTTCTTCTAGGTTAAACCGTTCGTTTGCAGTAACCATTTTCATTTTTAGGTTTCACTCTGTTTTCTCCTATTGGGATACATGTATTTGGAACTCTAAATCAAACACGGTTTGTGCTAGCTCTTTGAAACTTGACAAAATAAAGCAGTTTCAAGTTCTATCTCTTTGGTTTGTTTGCTGTTGATGTAACCCTAAGCAGAGACTGGCGAAAATCACTTTCACAAAAAGGGGTTGCCAAGCTTCCAAAAAACTACGAGTTGCCTGAAATCTCAACAAACATTTTTTGACCCAATCTTGATGATTCTTTCAGGTAATGATTAGTACACCAAAACCACTTGGCTCATCAAATTTCGTTCTTGTAGGTTAAACCGTTCGTTTGCAGTAACCGTTTTCATTTTTAGGTTTCACTCTATTTTCTCCTATAGGGATACATGTACTTGGAACTCTAAATCAAACACGGTTTGTGCTAGCTCTTTAAAATTTGACACAAGAAAGCAGTTTCAAGTTCTCTCTATGGTTTTTTTGCTGTTGATGTAGCCCTAAGCAGAGAGTGGCGAAAATCACTTTCATGAAAAGGGGTTGCCAAGCTTCCAAAAAACTACGAGTTGCCTGAAATCTCAGCAAACATTTTTTCACCCAATCTTGATGATTCTTTCAGGTAATGATCAGTACACCAAAACTACTTGGCTCACCAAATTTCGTTCTTCTTGTTTTAACTGTTCGTTTCCAGTAACCGTTTTCATTTTTAGGTTTCACTCTGTTTTCTCCTATAGGGATACATGTATTTGGAACTCTAAATCAAACACGGTTTTTGCTAGCTCTTTGAAACTTGACACAATAAAGCAGTTTCAAGTTCTATCTCTATGGTTTTTTTGCTGTTGATGTAGCCCTAAGCAGAGACTGGCGAAAATCACTTTCATGCAAAGGGGTTGCCAAGCTTCAAAAAAACTACGAGTTGCCTGAAATCTGAGCAAACATTTTTTCACCCAATCTTTATGATTCTTTCAGGTAATGATCAGTACACCAAAACCACTTGGCTCACCAAATTTCGTTCTTCTAGGTTAGACCGTTCGTTTGCAGTAACCGTTTTCATTTTTAGGTTTCACTCTGTTTTCTCCTATAGGGATACATGTATTTGGAACTCTAAATCTAACCTGGTTTTTGCTAGCTCTTTGAAACTTGACACAATAAAGCCGTTTCAAGTTCTATCTCTATGGTTTTTTTGCTGTTGATGTAGCCCTAAGCAGAGACTGGCGAAAATCACTTTCATGAAAAGGGGTTGCCAAGCTTCCAAAAAACTACGAGTTGCCTGAAATCTCAGCAAACATTTTTTCACCCAATCTTTATGATTCTTTCAGGTAATGATCAGTACACCAAAACCACTTGGCTCACCAAATTTCGTTCTTCTAGTTTTAACTGTTCGTTTCCAGTTACCGTTTTCATTTTTTGGTTTCAATCTGTTTTCTCCTATTGGGATACATGTATTTGGAACTCTAAATCAAACACGGTTTGTGCTAGCTCTTTGAAACTTGACACAATAAAGCAGTTTCAAGTTCTGTCTCTATGGTTTGTTTGCTGTTGATGTAGCCCTAAGCAGAGACTGGCGAAAATCACTTTCATGAAAAGGGGTTGCCAAGCTTCCAAAAAACTACGAGTTGCCTGAAATCTGAGCAAACATTTTTTCACCCAATCTTTATGATTCTTTCAGGTAATGATCAGTACACCAAAACTACTTGGCTCACCAAATTTCGTTCTTCTAGTTTTAACTGTTCGTTTCCAGTAACCGTTTTCATTTTTAGGTTTCACTCTGTTTTCTCCTATAGGGATACATGTATTTGGAACTCTAAATCAAACACGGTTTTTGCTAGCTCTTTGAAACTTGACACAATAAAGCAGTTTCAAGTTCTATCTCTATGGTTTTTTTGCTGTTTTTGTAGCCCTAAGCAGAGACTGGCGAAAATCACTTTCATGCAAAGGGGTTGCCAAGCTTCAAAAAAACTACGAGTTGCCTGAAATCTGAGCAAACATTTTTTCACCCAATCTTTATGATTCTTTCAGGTAATGATCAGTACACCAAAACCACTTGGCTCACCAAATTTCGTTCTTCTAGTTTTAACTGTTCGTTTCCAGTTACCGTTTTCATTTTTTGGTTTCAATCTGTTTTCTCCTATTGGGATACATGTATTTGGAACTCTAAATCAAACACGGTTTGTGCTAGCTCTTTGAAACTTGACACAATAAAGCAGTTTCAAGTTCTGTCTCTATGGTTTGTTTGCTGTTGATGTAGCCCTAAGCAGAGACTGGCGAAAATCACTTTCATGGAAAGGGGTTGCCAAGCTTCCAAAAAACTACGAGTTGCCTGAAATCTCAGCAAACATTTTTTCACCCAATCTTGATGATTCTTTCAGGTAATGATCAGTACACCAAAACCACTTGGCTCACCAAATTTCGATCTTCTAGGTTAAACCGTTCGTTTGCCGTAACCGTTTTCATTTTTAGGTTTCACTCTGTTTTCTCCTATAGGGATACATGTATTTGGAACTCTAAATCAAACACGGTTTGTGCTAGCTCTTTGACTTGACACAATAAAGCAGTTTCAAGTTCTATCTCTATGGATTGTTTGCTGTTGATGTAGCCCTAAGCAGAGACTGGCGAAAATCACTTTCATGGAAAGGGGTTGCCAAGCTTAGAAAAAAATACGAGTTGCCTGAAATCTCAGCAAACATTTTTTCACTCAATCTTGATGATTCTTTCAGGTAGTGATCAGTACACCGAAACCACTTGGCTCACAAAATTTCGTTCTTCTAGTTTAAACCGTTCGTTTCCAGTAAGCATTTTCATTTTTAGGTTTCACTCTGTTTTGTCTTATACGGATACAAGTATTTGGAACTCTAAATCAAACACGGTTTGTGCTAGCTCTTTGAAACTTGACACAATAAAGCAGTTTCAAGTTCTATCTCTATGGTTTGTTTGCTGTTGATTTAGCCCTAAGCAGAGACTGGCGAAAATCACTTTCATGTAAACGAGTTGCCAAGCTTCAGAAAAACTATGAGTTGCCTGAAATCTCAGCTAACATTTTTTTCACCCAATCTTGATGATTCTTTCATGTAATGATCAGTACACCAGTACCACTTGGCTCACCAAATTTCTTTCTTCTAGGTTAAACCGTTCGTTTGCAGTAACCGTTTTCATTTTTAGGTTTCACTATGTTTTCTCATATAAGGATACATGTATTTGGAATTCGAAATCAAACACGGTTTGCGCTAGCTCTTTGAAACTTGACACAAGAAAGCAGTTTCAAGTTCTATCTCTATGTTTTGTTTGCTTTTGATGTAGCCCTAAGCAGAGAATGGCGAAAATCACTTTCATGGAAAGGGGTTGCCAAGATTCCAAAAAATTACTAGTTGTCTGAAATCTCAGCAAATATTTTTTCACCCAATCTTGATGATTCTTTCAGGTAATGATTAGTACACCAAAACCACTTGGCTCACTAAATTTCGTTCTTGTAGGTTAAACCGTTCTTTTGCAGTAACCGTTTTCATTTTTAGGTTTCACTCTGTTTTCTCCTATAGGGATACATGTATTTGGAACTCTAAATCAAACACGGTTTGTGCTAGCTCTTTGAAACTTGACACAATAAAGCAGTTTCAAGTTCTATCTCTATGGTTTTTTTCCTGTTGATGTAGCCCTAAGCAGAGACTGGCAAAAATCACTTTTATGGAAAGGGATGCCAAGCTTTCAAAAAACTACGAGTTGCCTGAAATCTCAGCAAACATTTTTTCACCCAATCTTGATGATTCTTTCAGGTAATGATCGGTACACCAAAACCACTTGGCTCACCAAATTTCGTTCTTCTAGGTTAAACCGTTCGTTTGCAGTAACCGTTTTCATTTTTAGGTTTCACTCTGTTTTCTCCTATAGAAATACATGTATTTGGAACTCTATTTCAAACACGGTTTGTGCTCGCTCTTTGAAAGTTGACACCATAAAGCAGTTTCAAGTTCTATCTCTATGGTTTGTTTGCTGTTGATGTAGCCCTAAGCAGAGACTGGCGAAAATCACTTTCATGGAAAGGGGTTGCCAAGCTTCCAAAAAACTACGAGTTGCCTGAAATCTCAGCAAACATTTTTTCACCCAATTGTGATGATTCTTTCAGGTCATGATCAGTACACCAAAACCACTTGGCTCACCAAATTTCGTTCTTCTAGGGTAAACCGTTCGTTTGCAGTAACAGTTTTCATTTTTAGGTTTCACTCTGTTTTCTCCTATAGAAATACATGTATTTGGAACTCCAAATAAAACACGGTTTGTGCTAGCTCTTTGAAACTTGACACAATAAAGCAGTTTCAAGTTCTAACTCTATGGATTGCTTGCTGTTGATGTAGCCCTAAGCAGAGACTTGCGAAAATCACTTTCATGGAAAGGGGTTGCCAAGCTTCCAAAAAACTACGAGTTGCTTGAAATCTCAGCAAACATTTTTTCACCCAATCTTGATGATTCTTTCAGGTAATGATCAGTACACCAAAACAACTTGGCTCACCAAATTTCGTTCTTCTAGGTTAAACCGTTCGTTTGCAGTAACCGTTTTCATTTTTAGGTTTCACTATGTTTTCTCCTATAGGGATACATGTATTTGGAACTCTAAATCAAACACGGTTTGTTCTAGCTCTTTGAAACTTGACACAATAAAGCAGTTTCAAGTTCTGTCTCTATGGTTTGTTTGCTGTTGATGTAGCCCTAAGCAGAGACTGGCAAAAATCACTTTCATAAAAAGGGGTTGACAAGCTTCCAAAAAACTAGGAGTTTCCTGAAATCTCAGCAAACATTTTTTTCACCCAATCTTGATGATTCTTTCTGGTAATGATCAGTACACCAAAACCACTTGGCTCACCAAATTTTGTTTTTCTAGGTTAAACCGTTCTTTTTCAGTAACCGTTTTCATTTTTACTTTTCACTCTGTTTTCTCCTATAGGGATATATGTGCTTGGAACTCTAAATCAAACCCGGTTTGTGCTAGCTCTTTGCAACTTGACACAATAAAGCAGTTTCAAGTTCTATCTCTATGGTTTGTTAGCTGTTGATGTAGCCCTAAGCAGAGACTGGCGAAAATCACTTTCATGGAAAGGGGTTGCCAAGCTTTCAAAAAACTGCGAGTTGCCTTAAATCTGAGTAAACATTTTTTCACCCAATCTTGATGATTCTTTCAGGTAATGATCAGTACACCAAAACCACTTGGCTCACCAAATTTCCTTCTTCTAGGTTAAACCGTTCGTTTGCAGTAACCGTTTTCATTTTTAGGTTTCACTCTGTTTTCTCCTATAGAAATACATGTATTTGAAACTCTAAATCAAACACGGTTTGTGCTCGCTCTTTGAAAGTTGACACCATAAAGCAGTTTCAAGTTCTATCTCTATGGTTTGTTTGCTGTTGATGTAGCCCTAAGCAGAGACTGGCGAAAATCACTTTCATGGAAAGGGGTTGCCAAGCTTCCAAAAAACTACGAGTTGCCTGAAATCTCAGCAAAAATTTTTTCACCCAATCTTGATGATTCTTTCAGGTAATGATCAGTACACCAAAACCACGTGGCTCACCAAATTTCGTTCTTCTAGGTTAAACCGTTCGTTTGCAGTAACCGTTTTCATTTTTAGGTTTCACTCTGTTTTCTCCTATAGAAATACATGTATTTGGAACTCCAAATAAAACACGGTTTGTGCTAGCTCTTTGAAACTTGACACAATAAAGCAGTTTCAAGTTCTATCTCTATGGTTTGTTTGCTGTTGATGTAGCCCTAAGCAGAGACTGGCGAAAATCACTTTCATGGAAAGGGGTTGCCAAGCTTCCAAAAAACTACGAGTTGCCTGAAATCTCAGCAAACATTTTTTCACCCAATCTTGATGATTCTTTCAGGTAATGATCAGTACACCAAAACAACTTGGCTCACCAAATTTCGTTCTTTTAGGTTAAACCGTTCGTTTGCAGTAACCGTTTTCATTTTTAGGTTTCACTATGTTTTCTCCTATAGGGATACATGTATTTGGAACTCTAAATCAAACACGGTTTGTGCTAGCTCTTTGAAACTTGACACAATAAAGCAGTTTCAAGTTCTATCTCTATGGTTTGTTTGCTGTTGATGAAGCCCTAAGCAGAGACTGGCGAAAATCACTTTCATGGAAAGGGTTTGCCAAGCTTCTAAGAAACTACGAGTTGCCTGAAATCTCAGCAAACATTTTTTCACCCAATCTTGATGATTCTTTCAGGTAATGATCAGTACACCAAAACCACTTGGCTCACCAAATTTCGTTCTTCTAGGTTAAACCGTTCGTTTGCAGTAACCGTTTTCATTTTTAGGTTTCACTCTGTTTTCTCCTATAGAAATACATGTATTTGGAACTCTAAATCAAACACGGTTTTTGCTCGCTGTTTGAAACTTGATACAATAAAGCAGTTTCAAGTTCTATCTCTATGGTTTGTTTGCTGTTGATGTAGCCCTAAGCAGAGACTGGCGAAAATCACTTTCATGGAAAGGGGTTGCCAAGCTTCCAAAAACTACGAGTTGCCTGAAATCTCAGCAAACATGTTTTCACCCAATCTTGATGATTCTTTCAGGTAATGATCAGTACACCAAAACCACTTGGCTCACCAAATTTTGTTTTTCTAGGTTAAACCGTTCGTTTGCAGTAACCGTTTTCATTTTTAGGTTTCTTTCTGTTTTATCCTATAGGGATACATGTATTTGGAACTCTAAATCAAACACGGTTTGTTCTAGCTCTTTGAAACTTGACACAATAAAGCAGTTTCAAGTTCTGTCTCTATGGTTTGTTTGCTGTTGATGTAGCCCTAAGCAGAGACTGGCAAAAATCACTTTCATCAAAAGGGTTTGACAAGCTTCCAAAAAACTAGGAGTTGCCTGAAATCTCAGCAAACATTTTTTTCACCCAATTTGATGATTCTTTCAGGTAATGATCAGTACACCAAAACCACTTGGATCACCAAATTTTGTTTTTCTAGGTTAAACCATTCTTTTTCAGTAACCGTTTTCATTTTTAGGTTTCACTCTGTTTTCTCCTATAGGGAAATATGTGCTTGGAACTCTAAATCAAACACGGTTTGTTTTAGCTCTTTGAAACTTTACACAATAAAGCAGTTTCAAGTTCTATCTCTATGGTTTGTTAGCTGTTGATGTAGCCCTAAGCAGAGACTGGCAAAAATCACTTTCATGGAAAGGGGTTGCCAAGCTTTCAAAAAACTGCGAGTTGCCTTAAATCTCAGTAAACATTTTTTGACCCATCTTGATGATTCTTTCAGGTAATGATCAGTACACCAAAACCACTTGGATCACCAAATTTCGTTCTTCGAGGTTAAACCGTTCGTTTGCAGTAACCGTTTTCATTTTTAGGTTTCACTCTGTTTTCTCTTATAGAAATACATGTATTTGGAACTCTAAATCAAACACGGTTTGTGCTCGCTCTTTGAAACTTGACACAATAAAGCAGTTTCAAGTTCTGTCTCTATGGTTTGTTTGCTGTTGATGTAGCCCTAAGCAGAGACTGGCAAAAATCACTTTCATAAAAAGGGGTTGACAAGCTTCCAAAAAATAGGAGTTGCCTGAAATCTCAGCAAACATTTTTTCACCCAATCTTGATGATTCTTTCAGGTAATGATCAGTACACCAAAACCACTTGGCTCACCAAATTTCGTTCTTCTAGGTTAAACCGTTCGTTTGCAGTAACCGTTTTCATTTTTAGGTTTCACTCTGTTTTCTCCTATAGGGATACATGTATTTGGAACTCTAAATCAAACACGGTTTGTGCTAGCTCTTTGAAACTTGACACAATAAAGCAGTTTCAAGTTCTATCTCTATGGTTTGTTTGCTGTTGATGAAGCCCTAAGCAGAGACTGGCGAAAATCACTTTCATGGAAAGGGGTTGCCAAGCTTCCAAAAAACTACGAGTTGCCTGAAATCTCAGCAAACATTTTTTCACCCAATCTTGATGATTCTTTC
>NW_027525574.1:0-18188 GCF_052094955.1 Ictidomys tridecemlineatus | reverse complement strand
GGTTTCACTCTGTTTTCTCCTATAAGGATACATGTATTTGGAACTCTAAATCAAACACGGTTTGTGCTAGCTCTTTGAAACTTGAAACCATAAAGCAGTTTCAAGTTCTATCTCTATGGTTTGTTTACTGTTGATGTAGCCCTAAGCAGAGACTGGCGAGAATCACTTTCATGGAAAAGGCCTGCCAAGCTTCCAAAAGACTACGAGTTGCCTGAAATCTCAGCACACACTTTTTCACCCAACCTTGATGAAACTTTCAGGTAATGATCAGTACACCAATCCCACTTGTCTCGCCAAATTTCGTTCTTCTAGGTGAAACCCTTCGTTGGCAGTAACCGGTTTCATTTTGAGGTTTCACTCTGTTTTCTCCTATAGGGATACATGTATTTGGAACTCTAAATCAAACACGGTTTGTGCTAGCTCTTTGAAACTTGACACCATAAAGCAGTTTCAAGTTCTATCTCTATGGTTTGTTTGCTGTTGATGTAGCCCTAAGCAGAGACTGGCGAGAATCACTTTCATGGAAAGGGCCTGCCAAGCTTCCAAAAGACTACGAGTTGCCTGAAATCTCAGCACACACTTTTTCACCCAACCTTGATGAAACTTTCAGGTAATGATCAGTACACCAATCCCACTTGTCTGGCCAAATTTCGTTCTTCTAGGTGAAACCCTTCGTTGGCAGTAACCGGTTTCATTTTGAGGTTTCACTCTGTTTTCTCCTATAGGGATACATGTATTTGGAACTCTAAATCAAACACGGTTTGTGCTAGCTCTTTGAAACTTGACACCATAAAGCAGTTTCAAGTTCTATCTCTATGGTTTGTTTGCTGTTGATGTAGCCCTAAGCAGAGACTGGCGAGAATCACTTTCATGGAAAGGGCCTGCCAAGCTTCCAAAAGACTACGAGTTGCCTGAAATCTCAGCACACACTTTTTCACCCAATCTTGATGAATCTTTCAGGTAATGATCAGTACACCAATCCCACTTGGCTCGTCAAATTTCGTTCTTCTAGGTGAAACCGTTCGTTGGCAGTAACCGGTTTCATTTTGAGGTTTCACTCTGGTTTCTCCTATAGGGATACATGTATTTGGAACTCTAAATCAAACACGGTTTGTGCTAGCTCTTTGAAACTTGACACCATAAAGCAGTTTCAAGTTCTATCTCTATGGTTTGTTTGCTGTTCATGTAGCCCAAAGCAGAGACTGGCGAGAATCTCTTTCATGGAAAGGGCCTGCCAAGCTTCCAAAAAACTACGAGTTGCCTGAAATCTCAGCACACACTTTTTCACCCAATCTTGATGAAACTTTCAGGTAATGATCAGAACACCAATCCCCATTGGCTCGCCAAATTTCGTTCTTCTAGGTGAAACCGTTCGTTGGCAGTAACCGGTTTCATTTTGAGGTTTCACTCTGTTTTCGCCTATAGGGATACATGTATTTGGAACTCTAAATCAAACACGGTTTGTGCTAGCTCTTTGAAACTTGACACCATAAAGCAGTTTCAAGTTCTGTCTCTATGGTTTGTTTGCTGTTGATGTAGCCCTAAGCAGTGACTGGCGAGAATCACTTTCATGGAAAGGGCCTGCCAAGCTTCCAAAAAACTACGAGTTGCCTGAAATCTCAGCACACACTTTTTCACCCAATCTTCATGAAACTTTCAGGTAATGATCAGTACACTAATCCCACTTGGGTCGCCAAATTTCGTTCTTCTAGGTGAAACCGTGCGTTGGCAGCAACGGTTTCATTTTGAGGTTTCACTCTGTTTTCTCCTGTAGGGATACATGTATTTGGAACTCTAAATCAAACACGGTTTGTGCTAGCTCTTTGAAACTTGACAGAATAAAGCAGTTTCAAGTTCTATCTCTATGGTTTGTTTGCTGTTGATGTAGCCCTAAGCAGAGACTGGCGAGAATCACTTTCATGGAAAGGGCCTGCCAAGCTTCCAAAAAACTACGAGTTGCCTGAAATCTCAGCACAAACTTTTTCACCCAATCTTGATGAAACTTTCAGGTCATGATCACTACACCAATCCCACTTGGCTCGCCAAATTTCGTTCTTCTAGGTGAAACCGTTCGTTGGCAGTAACCGGTTTCATTTTGAGGTTTCACTCTGTTTTCTCCTATAGGGATACATGTATTTGGAACTCTAAATCAAACACGGTTTGTGCTAGCTCTTTGAAACTTGACACCATAAAGCAGTTTCAAGTTCTATCTCTATGGTTTGTTTGCTGTTGATGTAGCCCTAAGCAGAGACTGGCGAGAATCACTTTCATGGAAAGGGCCTGCCAAGCTTCCAAAAAACTACGAGTTGTCTGAAATCTCAGCACACACTTTTTCACCCAATCTTGATGAAACTTTCAGGTAATGATCAGTACACCAATCCCACTTGGGTCGCCAAATTTCGTTCTTCTAGGTGAAACCCTTCGTTGGCAGTAACCGGTTTCATTTTGAGGTTTCACTCTGTTTTCTCCTATAGGGATACATGTATTTGGAACTCTAAATCAAACACGGTTTGTGCTAGCTCTTTGAAACTTGACACCATAAAGCAGTTTCAAGTTCTATCTCTATGGTTTGTTTGCTGTTGATGTAGCCCTAAGCAGAGACTGGCGAGAATCACTTTCATGGAAAGGGCCTGCCAAGCTTCCAAAAAACTACGAGTTGCCTGAAATCTCAGCACACACTTTTTCACCCAATCTTGATGAAACTTTCAGGTAATAATCAGTACACCAATCCCACTTGGCTCGCCAAATTTCGTTCTTCTAGGTGAAACCGTGCGTTGGCAGTAACCGGTTTCATTTTGAGGTTTCACTCTGTTTTCTTCTAGAGGGATACATGTATTTGTAACTCTAAATCAAACACGGTTTGTGCTAGCTCTTTGAAACTTGACACCATAAAGCAGTTTCAAGTTCTATCTCTATGGTTTGTTTGCTGTTGATGTAGCCCTAAGCAGAGACTGGCGAGAATCACTTTCATGGAAAGGGCCTGCCAAGCTTCCAAAAAACTACGAGTTGCCTGAAACCTCAGCACACACTTTTTCACCCAATCTTGATGAAACTTTCAGGTAATGATCAGTACACCAATCCCACTTGGCTCGCCAAATTTCGTTATTCTAGGTGAAACCGTTCGTTGGCAGTAACCGGTTTCATTTTGAGGTTTCACTCTGTTTTCGCCTATAGGGATACATGTATTTGGAACTCTAAATCAAACACGGTTTGTGGTAGGTCTTTGAAACTTGACACCATAAAGCAGTTTCAAGTTCTGTCTCTATGGTTTGTTTGCTGTTGATGTAGCCCTAAGCAGAGACTGGCGAGAATCACTTTCATGGAAAGGGCCTGCCAAGCTTCCAAAAAACTACGAGTTGCCTGAAATCTCAGCACACACTTTTTCACCCAACCTTGATGAAACTTTCAGGTAATGATCAGTACACCAATCCCACTTGGCTCGCCAAATTTCGTTCTTCTAGGTGAAACCGTGCGTTGGCAGTAACCGGTTTCATTTTGAGGTTTCACTCTGTTTTCTCCTATAGGGATACATGTATTTGAAACTCTAATTCAAACACGGTTTGTGCTAGCTCTTTGAAACTTGACACCATAAAGCAGTTTCAAGTTCTATCTCTATGGTTTGTTTGCTGTTGATGTAGCCCTAAGCAGAGACTGGCGAGAATCACTTTCATGGAAAGGGCCTGCCAAGCTTCCAAAAAACTACGAGTTTCCTGAAATCTCAGCACACACTTTTTCACCCAATCCTGATGAAACTTTCAGGTAATGATCAATACACCAATCCCACTTGGCTTGCCAAATTTCGTTCTTCTAGGTGAAACCGTGCGTTGGCAGTAACCGGTTTCATTTTGAGGTTTCACTCTGTTTTCGCCTATAGGGATACATGTATTTGGAACTCTAAATCAAACACGGTTTGTGCTAGCTCTTTGAAACTTGACACCATAAAGCAGTTTCAAGTTCTATCTCTATGGTTTGTTTGCTGTTGATGTAGCCCTAAGCAGAGACTGGCGAGAATCACTTTCATGGAAAGGGCCTGCCAAGCTTCCAAAAAACTACGAGTTGTCTGAAATCTCAGCACACACTTTTTCACCCAATCTTGATGAAACTTTCAGGTAATGATCAGTACACCAATCCCACTTGGCTCACCAAATTTCGTTCTTCTAGGTGAAACCGTGCGTTGGCAGTAACCGGTTTCATTTTGAGGTTTCACTCTGTTTTCTCCTAGAGGGATACATGTATTTGGAACTCTAAATCAAACACGGTTTGTGCTAGCTCTTTGAAACTTGACACCATAAAGCAGTTTCAAGTTCTATCTCTACGGTTTGTTTGCTGTTGATGTAGCCCTAAGCAGAGACTGGCGAGAATCACTTTCATGGAAAGGGCCTGCCAAGCTTCCAAAAAACTACGAGTTGCCTGAAATCTCAGCACACACTTTATCACCCAATCTTGATGAAACTTTCAGGTAATGATCAGTACACCAATCCCACTTGGCTCGCCAAATTTCGTTCTTCTAGGTGAAACCGTTCGTTGGCAGTAACCGGTTTCATTTGAGGTTTCACTCTGTTTTCTCCTATAGGGATACATGGAACTATAGGGATATTTGGAACTCTAAATCAAACACGGTTTGTGATAGCTCTTTGAAACTTGACACCATAAAGCAGTTTCAAGTTCTATCTCTATGGTTTGTTTGCTGTTGATGTAGCCCTAAGCAGAGACTGGCGAGAATCACTTTCATGGAAAGGGCCTGCCAAGCTTCCAAAAAACTACGAGTTGCCTGAAATCTCAGCACACACTTTTTCACCCAATCTTGATGAAACTTTCAGGTAATGATCAGTACACCAATCCCACTTGGCTCGCCGAATTTCGTTCTTCTAGGTGAAACCGTTCGTTGGCAGTAACCGGTTTCATTTTGAGGTTTCACTCTGTTTTCTCCTATAGGGATACATGTATTTGGAACTCTAAATCAAACACGGTTTGTGCTAGCTCTTTGAAACTTGACACCATAAAGTAGTTTCAAGTTCTATCTCTATGGTTTGTTTGCTGTTGATGTAGCCCTAAGCAGAGACTGGCGAGAATCACTTTCATAGAAAGGGCCTGCCAAGCTTCCAAAAGACTACGAGTTGCCTGAAATCTCAGCACACACTTTTTCACCCAACCTTGATGAAACTTTCAGGTAATGATCAGTACACCAATCCCACTTGGCTCGCCAAATTTCGTTATTCTAGGTGAAACCGTGCGTTGGCAGTAACCGGTTTCATTTTGAGGTTTCACTCTGTTTTCTCCTATAGGGATACATGTATTTGGAACTCTAAATCAAACACGGTTTGTGCTAGCTCTTTGAAACTTGACACCATAAAGCAGTTTCAAGTTCTATATCTATGGTTTGTTTGCTGTTGATGTAGCCCTAAGCAGAGACTGGCGAGAATCACTTTCATGGAAAGGGCCTGCCAAGCTTCCAAAAAACTACGAGTTGCCTGAAATCTCAGCACACACTTTTTCACCCAATCTTGATGAAACTTTCAGGTAAAGATCCGTACACCAATCCCACTTGGCTCGCCAAATTTCGTTTTTCTAGGTGAAACCGTTCGTTGGCAGTAACCGGTTTCATTTTGAGGTTTCACTCTGTTTTCTCCTATAGGGATACACGTATTTGGAACTCTAAATCAAACACGGTTTGTGCTAGCTCTTTGAAACTTGACACCATAAAGCAGTTTCAAGTTCTATCTCTATGGTTTGTTTGCTGTTGATGTAGCCCTAAGCAGAGACTGGCGAGAATCACTTTCATGGAAAGGGCCTGCCAAGCTTCCAAAAGACTACGAGTTGCCTGAAATCTCAGCACACACTTTTTCACCCAATCTTGATGAATCTTTCAGGTAATGATCAGTACACCAATCCCACTTGGCTCGTCAAATTTCGTTCTTCTAGGTGAAACCGTTCGTTGCAGTAACCGGTTTCATTTTGAGGTTTCACTCTGGTTTCTCCTATAGGGATACATGTATTTGGAACTCAAAATCAAACACGGTTTGTGCTAGCTCTTTGAAACTTGACACCATAAAGCAGTTTCAAGTTCTATCTCTATGGTTTGTTTGCTGTTGATGTAGCCCTAAGCAGAGACTGGCGAGAATCACTTTCATGGAAAGGGCCTGCCAAGCTTCCAAAAAACTACGAGTTGCCTGAAATCTCAGCACACACTTTTTCACCCAATCTTGATGAAACTTTCAGGTAATGATCAGTACACCAATCCCACTTGGCTCGCCAAATTTCGTTCTTCTAGGTGAAACCGTTCGTTGGCAGTAACCGGTTTCATTTTGAGGTTTCACTCTGTTTTCGCCTATAGGGATACATGTATTTGGAACTCTAAATCAAACACGGTTTGTGCTAGCTCTTTGAAACTTGACACCATAAAGCAGTTTCAAGTTCTGTCTCTATGGTTTGTTTGCTGTTGATGTAGCCCTAAGCAGAGACTGGCGAGAATCACTTTCATGGAAAGGGCCTGCCAAGCTTCCAAAAAACTACGAGTTGCCTGAAATCTCAGCACACACTTTTTCACCCAATCTTGATGAAACTTTCAGGTAATGATCAGTACACCAATCCCACATGGCACGCCAAATTTCGTTCTTCTAGGTGAAACCGTGCGTTGGCAGTAACCGGTTTCATTTTGAGGTTTCACTCTGTTTTCTCCTAGAGGGATACATGTATTTGGAACTCTAAATCAAACACGGTTTGTGCTAGCTCTTTGAAACTTGACACCATAAAGCAGTTTCAAGTTCTATCTCTATGGTTTGTTTGCTGTTGATGTAGCCCTAAGCAGAGACTGGCGAGAATCACTTTCATGGAAAGGGCCTGCCAAGCTTCCAAAAAACTACGAGTTGCCTGAAACCTCAGCGCACACTTTTTCACCCAATCTTGATGAAACTTTCAGGTAATGATCAGTACACCAATCCCACTTGGCTCGCCAAATTTCGTTCTTCTAGGTGAAACCGTTCGTTGGCAGTAACCGGTTTCATTTTGAGGTTTCACTCTGTTTTCGCCTATAGGGATACATGTATTTGGAACTCTAAATCAAACACGGTTTGTGCTAGCTCTTTGAAACTTGACACCATAAAGCAGTTTCAAGTTCTGTCTCTATGGTTTGTTTGCTGTTGATGTAGCCCTAAGCAGAGACTGGCGAGAATCACTTTCATGGAAAGGGCCTGCCAAGCTTCCAAAAAACTACGAGTTGCCTGAAATCTCAGCACACACTTTTTCACCCAACCTTGATGAAACTTTCAGGTAATGATCAGTACACCAATCCCACTTGGCTCGCCAAATTTCGTTCTTCTAGGTGAAACCGTTCGTTGGCAGTAACCGGTTTCATTTTGAGGTTTCACTCTGTTTTCTCCTATAGGGATACATGGAACTATAGGGATATTTGGAACTCTAAATCAAACACGGTTTGTGATAGCTCTTTGAAACTTGACACCATAAAGCAGTTTCAAGTTCTATCTCTATGGTTTGTTTGCTGTTGATGTAGCCCTAAGCAGAGACTGGCGAGAATCACTTTCATGGAAAGGGCCTGCCAAGCTTCCAAAAAACTACGAGTTGCCTGAAATCTCAGCACACACTTTTTCACCCAATCTTGATGAAACTTTCAGGTAATGATCAGTACACCAATCCCACTTGGCTCGCCGAATTTCGTTCTTCTAGGTGAAACCGTTCGTTGGCAGTAACCGGTTTCATTTTGAGGTTTCACTCTGTTTTCTCCTATAGGGATACATGTATTTGGAACTCTAAATCAAACACGGTTTGTGCTAGCTCTTTGAAACTTGACACCATAAAGCAGTTTCAAGTTCTATCTCTATGGTTTGTTTGCTGTTGATGTAGCCCTAAGCAGAGACTGGCGAGAATCACTTTCATAGAAAGGGCCTGCCAAGCTTCCAAAAGACTACGAGTTGCCTGAAATCTCAGCACACACTTTTTCACCCAACCTTGATGAAACTTTCAGGTAATGATCAGTACACCAATCCCACTTGGCTCGCCAAATTTCGTTATTCTAGGTGAAACCGTGCGTTGGCAGTAACCGGTTTCATTTTGAGGTTTCACTCTGTTTTCTCCTATAGGGATACATGTATTTGGAACTCTAAATCAAACACGGTTTGTGCTAGCTCTTTGAAACTTGACACCATAAAGCAGTTTCAAGTTCTATATCTATGGTTTGTTTGCTGTTGATGTAGCCCTAAGCAGAGACTGGCGAGAATCACTTTCATGGAAAGGGCCTGCCAAGCTTCCAAAAAACTACGAGTTGCCTGAAATCTCAGCACACACTTTTTCACCCAATCTTGATGAAACTTTCAGGTAATGATCCGTACACCAATCCCACTTGGCTCGCCAAATTTCGTTTTTCTAGGTGAAACCGTTCGTTGGCAGTAACCGGTTTCATTTTGAGGTTTCACTCTGTTTTCTCCTATAGGGATACACGTATTTGGAACTCTAAATCAAACACGGTTTGTGCTAGCTCTTTGAAACTTGACACCATAAAGCAGTTTCAAGTTCTATCTCTATGGTTTGTTTGCTGTTGATGTAGCCCTAAGCAGAGACTGGCGAGAATCACTTTCATGGAAAGGGCCTGCCAAGCTTCCAAAAGACTACGAGTTGCCTGAAATCTCAGCACACACTTTTTCACCCAATCTTGATGAATCTTTCAGGTAATGATCAGTACACCAATCCCACTTGGCTCGTCAAATTTCGTTCTTCTAGGTGAAACCGTTCGTTGGCAGTAACCGGTTTCATTTTGAGGTTTCACTCTGGTTTCTCCTATAGGGATACATGTATTTGGAACTCAAAATCAAACACGGTTTGTGCTAGCTCTTTGAAACTTGACACCATAAAGCAGTTTCAAGTTCTATCTCTATGGTTTGTTTGCTGTTGATGTAGCCCTAAGCAGAGACTGGCGAGAATCACTTTCATGGAAAGGGCCTGCCAAGCTTCCAAAAAACTACGAGTTGCCTGAAATCTCAGCACACACTTTTTCACCCAATCTTGATGAAACTTTCAGGTAATGATCAGTACACCAATCCCACTTGGCT
Source organism: Ictidomys tridecemlineatus (assembly GCF_052094955.1). Classification (NCBI taxonomy): domain Eukaryota; kingdom Metazoa; phylum Chordata; class Mammalia; order Rodentia; family Sciuridae; genus Ictidomys; species Ictidomys tridecemlineatus. The sequence goes on along the minus strand of NW_027525574.1, from coordinate 9,126 downwards.
CGCCAAATTTCGTTCTTCTAGGTGAAACCGTTCGTTGGCAGTAACCGGTTTCATTTTGAGGTTTCACTCTGTTTTCGCCTATAGGGATACATGTATTTGGAACTCTAAATCAAACACGGTTTGTGCTAGCTCTTTGAAACTTGACACCATAAAGCAGTTTCAAGTTCTGTCTCTATGGTTTGTTTGCTGTTGATGTAGCCCTAAGCAGAGACTGGCGAGAATCACTTTCATGGAAAGGGCCTGCCAAGCTTCCAAAAAACTACGAGTTGCCTGAAATCTCAGCACACACTTTTTCACCCAATCTTGATGAAACTTTCAGGTAATGATCAGTACACCAATCCCACATGGCACGCCAAATTTCGTTCTTCTAGGTGAAACCGTGCGTTGGCAGTAACCGGTTTCATTTTGAGGTTTCACTCTGTTTTCTCCTAGAGGGATACATGTATTTGGAACTCTAAATCAAACACGGTTTGTGCTAGCTCTTTGAAACTTGACACCATAAAGCAGTTTCAAGTTCTATCTCTATGGTTTGTTTGCTGTTGATGTAGCCCTAAGCAGAGACTGGCGAGAATCACTTTCATGGAAAGGGCCTGCCAAGCTTCCAAAAAACTACGAGTTGCCTGAAACCTCAGCGCACACTTTTTCACCCAATCTTGATGAAACTTTCAGGTAATGATCAGTACACCAATCCCACTTGGCTCGCCAAATTTCGTTCTTCTAGGTGAAACCGTTCGTTGGCAGTAACCGGTTTCATTTTGAGGTTTCACTCTGTTTTCGCCTATAGGGATACATGTATTTGGAACTCTAAATCAAACACGGTTTGTGCTAGCTCTTTGAAACTTGACACCATAAAGCAGTTTCAAGTTCTGTCTCTATGGTTTGTTTGCTGTTGATGTAGCCCTAAGCAGAGACTGGCGAGAATCACTTTCATGGAAAGGGCCTGCCAAGCTTCCAAAAAACTACGAGTTGCCTGAAATCTCAGCACACACTTTTTCACCCAACCTTGATGAAACTTTCAGGTAATGATCAGTACACCAATCCCACTTGGCTCGCCAAATTTCGTTCTTCTAGGTGAAACCGTTCGTTGGCAGTAACCGGTTTCATTTTGAGGTTTCACTCTGTTTTCTCCTATAGGGATACATGGAACTATAGGGATATTTGGAACTCTAAATCAAACACGGTTTGTGATAGCTCTTTGAAACTTGACACCATAAAGCAGTTTCAAGTTCTATCTCTATGGTTTGTTTGCTGTTGATGTAGCCCTAAGCAGAGACTGGCGAGAATCACTTTCATGGAAAGGGCCTGCCAAGCTTCCAAAAAACTACGAGTTGCCTGAAATCTCAGCACACACTTTTTCACCCAATCTTGATGAAACTTTCAGGTAATGATCAGTACACCAATCCCACTTGGCTCGCCGAATTTCGTTCTTCTAGGTGAAACCGTTCGTTGGCAGTAACCGGTTTCATTTTGAGGTTTCACTCTGTTTTCTCCTATAGGGATACATGTATTTGGAACTCTAAATCAAACACGGTTTGTGCTAGCTCTTTGAAACTTGACACCATAAAGCAGTTTCAAGTTCTATCTCTATGGTTTGTTTGCTGTTGATGTAGCCCTAAGCAGAGACTGGCGAGAATCACTTTCATAGAAAGGGCCTGCCAAGCTTCCAAAAGACTACGAGTTGCCTGAAATCTCAGCACACACTTTTTCACCCAACCTTGATGAAACTTTCAGGTAATGATCAGTACACCAATCCCACTTGGCTCGCCAAATTTCGTTATTCTAGGTGAAACCGTGCGTTGGCAGTAACCGGTTTCATTTTGAGGTTTCACTCTGTTTTCTCCTATAGGGATACATGTATTTGGAACTCTAAATCAAACACGGTTTGTGCTAGCTCTTTGAAACTTGACACCATAAAGCAGTTTCAAGTTCTATATCTATGGTTTGTTTGCTGTTGATGTAGCCCTAAGCAGAGACTGGCGAGAATCACTTCATGCGAAAGGGCCTGCCAAGCTTCCAAAAAACTACGAGTTGCCTGAAATCTCAGCACACACTTTTTCACCCAATCTTGATGAAACTTTCAGGTAATGATCCGTACACCAATCCCACTTGGCTCGCCAAATTTCGTTTTTCTAGGTGAAACCGTTCGTTGGCAGTAACCGGTTTCATTTTGAGGTTTCACTCTGTTTTCTCCTATAGGGATACACGTATTTGGAACTCTAAATCAAACACGGTTTGTGCTAGCTCTTTGAAACTTGACACCATAAAGCAGTTTCAAGTTCTATCTCTATGGTTTGTTTGCTGTTGATGTAGCCCTAAGCAGAGACTGGCGAGAATCACTTTCATGGAAAGGGCCTGCCAAGCTTCCAAAAGACTACGAGTTGCCTGAAATCTCAGCACACACTTTTTCACCCAATCTTGATGAATCTTTCAGGTAATGATCAGTACACCAATCCCACTTGGCTCGTCAAATTTCGTTCTTCTAGGTGAAACCGTTCGTTGGCAGTAACCGGTTTCATTTTGAGGTTTCACTCTGGTTTCTCCTATAGGGATACATGTATTTGGAACTCAAAATCAAACACGGTTTGTGCTAGCTCTTTGAAACTTGACACCATAAAGCAGTTTCAAGTTCTATCTCTATGGTTTGTTTGCTGTTGATGTAGCCCTAAGCAGAGACTGGCGAGAATCACTTTCATGGAAAGGGCCTGCCAAGCTTCCAAAAAACTACGAGTTGCCTGAAATCTCAGCACACACTTTTTCACCCAATCTTGATGAAACTTTCAGGTAATGATCAGTACACCAATCCCACTTGGCTCGCCAAATTTCGTTCTTCTAGGTGAAACCGTTCATTGGCAGTAACCGGTTTCATTTTGAGGTTTCACTCTGTTTTCCGCCTATAGGGATACATGTATTTGGAACTCTAAATCAAACACGGTTTGTGCTAGCTCTTTGAAACTTGACACCATAAAGCAGTTTCAAGTTCTGTCTCTATGGTTTGTTTGCTGTTGATGTAGCCCTAAGCAGAGACTGGCGAGAATCACTTTCATGGAAAGGGCCTGCCAAGCTTCCAAAAAACTACGAGTTGCCTGAAATCTCAGCACACACTTTTTCACCAAATCTTGATGAAACTTTCAGGTAATGATCAGTACACCAATCCCACATGGCACGCCAAATTTCGTTCTTCTAGGTGAAACCGTGCGTTGGCAGTAACCGGTTTCATTTTGAGGTTTCACTCTGTTTTCTCCTAGAGGGATACATGTATTTGGAACTCTAAATCAAACACGGTTTGTGCTAGCTCTTTGAAACTTGACACCATAAAGCAGTTTCAAGTTCTATCTCTATGGTTTGTTTGCTGTTGATGTAGCCCTAAGCAGAGACTGGCGAGAATCACTTTCATGGAAAGGGCCTGCCAAGCTTCCAAAAAACTACGAGTTGCCTGAAACCTCAGCGCACACTTTTTCACCCAATCTTGATGAAACTTTCAGGTAATGATCAGTACACCCAATCCCACTTGGCTCGCCAAATTTCGTTCTTCTAGGTGAAACCGTTCGTTGGCAGTAACCGGTTTCATTTTGAGGTTTCACTCTGTTTTCGCCTATAGGGATACATGTATTTGGAACTCTAAATCAAACACGGTTTGTGCTAGCTCTTTGAAACTTGACACCATAAAGCAGTTTCAAGTTCTGTCTCTATGGTTTGTTTGCTGTTGATGTAGCCCTAAGCAGAGACTGGCGAGAATCACTTTCATGGAAAGGGCCTGCCAAGCTTCCAAAAAACTACGAGTTGCCTGAAATCTCAGCACACACTTTTTCACCCAACCTTGATGAAACTTTCAGGTAATGATCAGTACACCAATCCACTTGGCTCGCCAAATTTCGTTCTTCTAGGTGAAACCGTGCGTTGGCAGTAACCGGTTTCATTTTGAGGTTTCACTCTGTTTTCTCCTATAGGGATACATGTATTTTGGAACTCTAATTCAAACACGGTTTGTGCTAGCTCTTTGAAACTTGACACCATAAAGCAGTTTCAAGTTCTATCTCTATGGTTTGTTTGCTGTTGATGTAGCCCTAAGCAGAGACTGGCGAGAATCACTTTCATAGAAAGGGCCTGCCAAGCTTCCAAAAAACTACGAGTTTCCTGAAATCTCAGCACACACTTTTTCACCCAATCCTGATGAAACTTTCAGGTAATGATCAGTTACACCAATCCCACTTGGCTCGCCAAATTTCGTTCTTCTAGGTGAAACCGTGCGTTGGCAGTAACCGGTTTCATTTTGAGGTTTCACTCTGTTTTCTCCTATAGGGATACATGTATTGGAACTCTAAATCAAACACGGTTTGTGCTAGCTCTTTGAAACTTGACACCATAAAGCAGTTTCAAGTTCTATCTCTATGGTTTGTTTGCTGTTGATGTAGCCCTAAGCAGAGACTGGCGAGAATCACTTTCATGGAAAGGGCCTGCCAAGCTTCCAAAAAACTACGAGTTGCCTGAAATCTCAGCACACACTTTTTCACCCAATCTTGATGAAACTTTCAGGTAATGATCAGTACACCAATCCCACTTGGCTCACCAAATTTCGTTCTTCTAGGTGAAACCGTGCGTTGGCAGTAACCGGTTTCATTTTGAGGTTTCACTCTGTTTTCTCCTAGAGGGATACATGTATTTGGAACTCTAAATCAAACACGGTTTGTGCTAGCTCTTTGAAACTTGACACCATAAAGCAGTTTCAAGTTCTATCTCTACGGTTTGTTTGCTGTTGATGTAGCCCTAAGCAGAGACTGGCGAGAATCACTTTCATGGAAAGGGCCTGCCAAGCTTCCAAAAAACTACGAGTTGCCTGAAATCTCAGCACACACTTTATCACCCAATCTTGATGAAACTTTCAGGTAATGATCAGTACACCAATCCCACTTGGCTCGCCAAATTTCGTTCTTCTAGGTGAAACCGTTCGTTGGCAGTAACCGGTTTCATTTTGAGGTTTCCACTCTGTTTTCTCCTATAGGGATACATGGAACTATAGGGATATTTGGAACTCTAAATCAAACACGGTTTGTGATAGCTCTTTGAAACTTGACACCATAAAAGCAGTTTCAAGTTCTATCTCTATGGTTTGTTTGCTGTTGATGTAGCCCTAAGCAGAGACTGGCGAGAATCACTTTCATGGAAAGGGCCTGCCAAGCTTCCAAAAAACTACGAGTTGCCTGAAATCTCAGCACACACTTTTTCACCCAATCTTGATGAAACTTTCAGGTAATGATCAGTACACCAATCCCACTTGGCTCGCCGAATTTCGTTCTTCTAGGTGAAACCGTTCGTTGGCAGTAACCGGTTTCATTTTGAGGTTTCACTCTGTTTTCTCCTATAGGGATACATGTATTTGGAACTCTAAATCAAACACGGTTTGTGCTAGCTCTTTGAAACTTGACACCATAAAGCAGTTTCAAGTTCTATCTCTATGGTTTGTTTGCTGTTGATGTAGCCCTAAGCAGAGACTGGCGAGAATCACTTTCATAGAAAGGGCCTGCCAAGCTTCCAAAAGACTACGAGTTGCCTGAAATCTCAGCACACACTTTTTCACCCAACCTTGATGAAACTTTCAGGTAATGATCAGTACACCAATCCCACTTGGCTCGCCAAATTTCGTTCTTCTAGGTGAAACCGTTCGTTGGCAGTAACCGGTTTCATTTTGAGGTTTCACTCTGTTTTCTCCTATAGGGATACATGGAACTATAGGGATATTTGGAACTCTAAATCAAACACGGTTTGTGATAGCTCTTTGAAACTTGACACCATAAAGCAGTTTCAAGTTCTATCTCTATGGTTTGTTTGCTGTTGATGTAGCCCTAAGCAGAGACTGGCGAGAATCACTTTCATGGAAAGGGCCTGCCAAGCTTCCAAAAGACTACGAGTTGCCTGAAATCTCAGCACACACTTTTTCACCCAACCTTGATGAAACTTTCAGGTAATGATCAGTACACCAATCCCCACTTGTCTCGCCAAATTTCGTTCTTCTAGGTGAAACCGTTCGTTGGCAGTAACCGGTTTCATTTTGAGGTTTCACTCTGTTTTCTCCTATAGGGATACACGTATTTGGAACTCTAAATCAAACACGGTTTGTGCTAGCTCTTTGAAACTTGACACCATAAAGCAGTTTCAAGTTCTATCTCTATGGTTTGTTTGCTGTTGATGTAGCCCTAAGCAGAGACTGGCGAGAATCACTTTCATGGAAAGGGCCTGCCAAGCTTCCAAAAAACTACGAGTTGCCTGAAATCTCAGCACACACTTTTTCACCCAATCTTGATGAAACTTTCAGGTAATGATCAGTACAACCAATCCCACTTGGCTCACCAAATTTCGTTCTTCTAGGTGAAACCGTGCGTTGGCAGTAACCGGTTTCATTTTGAGGTTTCACTCTGTTTTCTCCTAGAGGGATACATGTATTTGGAACTCTAAATCAAACACGGTTTGTGCTAGCTCTTTGAAACTTGACACCATAAAGCAGTTTCAAGTTCTATCTCTACGGTTTGTTTGCTGTTGATGTAGCCCTAAGCAGAGACTGGCGAGAATCACTTTCATGGAAAGGGCCTGCCAAGCTTCCAAAAAACTACGAGTTGCCTGAAATCTCAGCACACACTTTATCACCCAATCTTGATGAAACTTTCAGGTAATGATCAGTACACCAATCCCACTTGGCTCGCCAAATTTCGTTCTTCTAGGTGAAACCGTTCGTTGGCAGTAACCGGTTTCATTTTGAGGTTTCACTCTGTTTTCTCCTATAGGGATACATGGAACTATAGGGATATTTGGAACTCTAAATCAAACACGGTTTGTGATAGCTCTTTTGAAACTTGACACCATAAAGCAGTTTCAAGTTCTATCTCTATGGTTTGTTTGCTGTTGATGTAGCCCTAAGCAGAGACTGGCGAGAATCACTTTCATGGAAAGGGCCTGCCAAGCTTCAAAAAACTACGAGTTGCCTGAAATCTCAGCACACACTTTTTCACCCAATCTTGATGAAACTTTCAGGTAATGATCAGTACACCAATCCCACTTGGCTCGCCGAATTTCGTTCTTCTAGGTGAAACCGTTCGTTGGCAGTAACCGGTTTCATTTTGAGGTTTCACTCTGTTTTCTCCTATAGGGATACATGTATTTGGAACTCTAAATCAAACACGGTTTGTGCTAGCTCTTTGAAACTTGACACCATAAAGCAGTTTCAAGTTCTATCTCTATGGTTTGTTTGCTGTTGAGTAGCCCTAAGCAGAGACTGGCGAGAATCACTTTCATAGAAAGGGCCTGCCAAGCTTCCAAAAGACTACGAGTTGCCTGAAATCTCAGCACACACTTTTTCACCCACCTTGATGAAACTTTCAGGTAATGATCAGTACACCAATCCCACTTGGCTCGCCAAATTTCGTTCTTCTAGGTGAAACCGTTCGTTGGCAGTAACCGGTTTCATTTTGAGGTTTCACTCTGTTTTCTCCTATAGGGATACATGGAACTATAGGGATATTTGGAACTCTAAATCAAACACGGTTTGTGATAGCTCTTTGAAACTTGACACCATAAAGCAGTTTCAAGTTCTATCTCTATGGTTTGTTTGCTGTTGATGTAGCCCTAAGCAGAGACTGGCGAGAATCACTTTCATGGAAAGGGCCTGCCAAGCTTCCAAAAGACTACGAGTTGCCTGAAATCTCAGCACACACTTTTTCACCCAACCTTGATGAAACTTTCAGGTAATGATCAGTACACCAATCCCACTTGTCTCGCCAAATTTCGTTCTTCTAGGTGAAACCGTTCGTTGGCAGTAACCGGTTTCATTTTGAGGTTTCACTCTGTTTTCTCCTATAGGGATACACGTATTTGGAACTCTAAATCAAACACGGTTTGTGCTAGCTCTTTGAAACTTGACACCATAAAGCAGTTTTCAAGTTCTATCTCTATGGTTTGTTTGCTGTTGATGTAGCCCTAAGCAGAGACTGGCGAGAATCCTTTCATGGAAAGGGCCTGCCAAGCTTCCAAAAGACTACGAGTTGCCTGAAATCTCAGCACACACTTTTTCACCCAATCTTGATGAATCTTTCAGGTAATGATCAGTACACCAATCTCACTTGGCTCGTCAAATTTCGTTCTTCTAGGTGAAACCGTTCGTTGGCAGTAACCAGTTTCATTTTGAAGGTGTCACTCTGGTTTCTCCTATAGGGATACATGTATTTGGAACTCTAAATCAAACACGGTTTGTGCTAGCTCTTTGAAACTTGACACCATAAAGCAGTTTCAAGTTCTATCTCTATGGTTTGTTTGCTGTTTATGTAGCCCTAACCAGAGACTGGCGAGAATCACTTTCATGGAAAGGGCCTGCCAAGCTTCCAAAAAACTACGAGTTGCCTGAAATCTCATCACACACTTTTTCACCCAATCTTGATGAAACTTTCAGGTAATGATCAGAACACCAATCCCCTTGGCTCGCCAAATTTTCGTTCTTCTAGGTGAAACCGTTCGTTGGCAGTAACCGGTTTCATTTTGAGGTTTCACTCTGTTTTCGCCTATAGGGATACATGTATTTGGAACTCTAAATCAAACACGGTTTGTGCTAGCTCTTTGAAACTTGACACCATAAAGCAGTTTCAAGTTCTGTCTCTATGGTTTGTTTGCTGTTGATGTAGCCCTAAGCAGAGACTGGCGAGAATCACTTTCATGGAAAGGGCCTGCCAAGCTTCCAAAAAACTACGAGTTGCCTGAAATCTCAGCACACACTTTTTCACCCAACCTTGATGAAACTTTCAGGTAATGATCAGTACACCAATCCCACTTGGCTCGCCAAATTTCGTTCTTGTAGGTGAAACCGTGCGTTGGCAGTAACCGGTTTCATTTTGAGGTTTCACTCTGTTTTCTCCTATAGGGATACATGTATTTGGAACTCTAAATCAAACACGGTTTGTGCTAGCTCTTTGAAACTTGACACCATAAAGCAGTTTCAAGTTCTATCTCTATGGTTTGTTTGCTGTTGATGTAGCCCTAAGCAGAGACTGGCGAGAATCACTTTCATGGAAAGGGCCTGCCAAGCTTCCAAAAAACTACGAGTTGCCTGAAATCTCAGCACACACTTTTTCACCCAATCTCTGATGA
>NW_027525573.1:0-18197 GCF_052094955.1 Ictidomys tridecemlineatus | reverse complement strand
TTTCCATGAAAGTGATTCTCGCCAGTCTCTGCTTAGGGCTACATCAACAGCAAACAAACCATAGAGATAGAACTTGAAACTGCTTTATTGTGTCAAGTTTCAAAGAGCTAGCACAAACCGTGTTTGATTTAGAGTTCCAAATACATGTATCCCTATAGGAGAAAACAGAGTGAAACCTCAAAATGAAACCGGTTACTGCCAACGAACGGTATAACCTAGAAGAACGAAATTTGGCGAGCCAAGTGCGATTGGTGTACTGATCATTACCTGAACGTTTCATCAAGATGGGGTGAAAAAGTGTGTGCTGAGATTTCGGACAACTCGTAGTTTTTTGGAAGCTTGGCAGGCCCTTTCAATGAACGTGATTCTCGCCAGTCTCTGCTTAGGGCTACATCAACAGCAAACAAACCATAGAGATAGAACTTGAAACTGCTTTATTGTGTCAAGTTTCAAAGAGCTAGCACAAACCGTGTTTGATTTAGAGTACCAAATACATGTATCCCTATAGGAGAAAACAGAGTGAAACCTCAAAATGAAACCGGTTACTGCCAACGAACGGTTTAACCTAGAAGAACGAAATTTGGCGAGCAAAGTGGGATTGGTGTACTGATCATTACCTGAAAGTTTCATCAAGATTGGGTGAAAAAGGGTGTGCTGAGATTTCAGGCAACTCGTAGTTTTTGGGAGGCTTGGCAGGCCCTTTCCATGAAAGTGATTCTCGCCAGTCTCTGCTTACGGCTACATCAAGAGCAAAGAAACCATAGAGATAGAACTTGTAACAGCTTTATTGTGTCAAGTTTCAAAGAGCTAGCACAAACCGTGTTTGATTTAGAGTTCCAAATACATGTATCCCTATAGGAGAAAACAGAGTGAAACCTCAAAATGAAACCGGTTACTGCCAACGAACGGTTTAACCTAGAAGAACGAAATTTGGCGAGCCAAGTGGGATTGGTATACTGATCACTACCTGAAAGTTTCATCAAGATTGGGTGAAAAAGGGTGTGCTGAGATTTCAGGCAACTCGTAGTTCTTTGGAAGCTTGGCAGGCCCTTTCCATGAAAGTGATTCTCGCCAGTGTCTGCTTAGGGCTACATCAACAGCAAACAAACCATAGAGATAGAACTTGAAACTGCTTTATTGTGTCAAGTTTCAAAGAGCTAGCCCAAACCGTGTTTGATTTAGAGTTCCAAATACATGTATCCCTATAGGAGAAAACAGAGTGAAACCCCAAAATGAAACCGGTTACTGCCAACGAACGGTTTAACTTAGAAGAACAAAATTTGGCGAGCCAAGTGGGATTGGTGTACTGATCATTACCTGAAAGTTTCATCAAGATTGGGTGAAAAAGGGTGTGCTGAGATTTCGGGCAACTCGTAGTTTTTTGGAAGCTTGGGCGGCCCTTTCCATGAAAGTGATTCTCGCCAGTCTCTGCTTAGGTCTACATCAACAGCAAACAAACCATAGAGAGAGAACTTGAAACTGGTTTATTGTGTCAATTTTCAAAGAGCTAGCCCAAACCGTGTTTGATTTAGAGTTCCAAATACATGTATCCCTATAGGAGAAAACAGAGTGAAACCCCAAAATGAAACCGGTTACTGCCAACGAACGGTTTAACTTAGAAGAACAAAATTTGGCGAGCCAAGTGGGATTGGTGTACTGATCATTACCTGAAAGTTTCATCAAGATTGGGTGAAAAAGGGTGTGCTGAAATTTCGGGCAACTCGTAGTTTTTTGGAAGCTTGGCAGGCCCTTTCCATAAAAGTGATTCTCGCCAGTCTCTGCTTAGGGCTACATCAACAGCAAACAAACCATAGAGATAGAACTTGAAACTGCTTTATTGTGTCAAGTTTCAAAGAGCTAGTACAAACCGTGTTTGATTTAGAGTTCCAAATACATGTATCCCTATAGGAGAAAACAGAGTGAAACCTCAAAATGAAACAGGTTACTGCCAACGAATGGTTTAACCTAGAAGAACGAAATTTGGCGAGCCAAGTGGGATTGGTGTACTGATCATTACCTGAAAGTTTCATCAAGATTGGGTGAAAAAGGGTGTGCTGAGATTTCGGGCAACTCGTAGTTTTTTGGAAGCTTGGCAGGCCCTTTCCATGAAAGTGATTCTCGCCAGTCTCTGCTTAGGTCTACATCAACAGCAAACAAACCATAGAGAGAGAACTTGAAACTGGTTTATTGTGTCAATTTTCAAAGAGCTAGCACAAACCGTGTTTGATTTAGAGTTCCAAATACATGTATCCCTATAGGAGAAAACAGAGTGAAACCTCAAAATGAAACCGGTTACTGCCAACGAACGGTTTAACCTAGAAGAACGAAATTTGGCGAGCCAAGTGGGATTGGTGTACTGATCATTACCTGAAAGTTTCATCAAGATTGGGTGAAAAAGTGTGTGCTGAGATTTCTGGCAACTCGTAGTTTTTTGGAAGCTTGGCAGGCCCTTTCCATGAAAGTGATTCTCGCCAGTCTCTGCTTAGGGCTACATCAACAGCAAACAAACCATAGAGATAGAACTTGAAACTGCTTTATTGTGTCAAGTTTCAAAGAGCTAGCACAAACCGTGTTTGATTTAGAGTTCCAAATACATGTATCCCTATAGGAGAAAACAGAGTGAAACCTCAAAATTAAACCGGTTACTGCCAACGAACGGTTTAACCTAGAAGAACGAAATTTGGCGAGCCAAGTGGGATTGGTGTACTGATCATTACCTGAAAGTTTCATCAAGATTGGTTGAAAAAGGGTGTGCTGATATTTCGGGCAACTCGTAAGTTTTTGGATGCTTGGCAGGCCCTTTCCATGAAAGTGATTCTCGCCAGTCTCTGCTTAGGGCTACATCAACAGCAAACAAACCATAGAGATAGAACTTGAAACTGCTTTATTGTGTCAAGTTTCAAAGAGCTAGCACAAACCGTGTTTGATTTAGAGTTCCAAATACATGTATCCCTATTGGAGAAAACAGAGTGAAACCTCAAAATGAAACCGGTTACTGCCAACGAACGGTTTAACCTAGACGAACGAAATTTGGCGAGCCAAGTGGGATTGGTGTACTGATCATTACCTGAAAGTTTCATCAAGATTGGGTGAAAAAGTGTGTGCTGAGATTTCGGGCAACTCGTAGTTTTTTGGAAGCTTGGCAGGCCCTTTCCATGAAAGTGATTCTCGCCAGTCTCTGCTTAGGGCTACATCAACAGCAAACAAACCATAGAGATAGAACTTGAAACTGCTTTATTGTGTCAAGTTTCAAAGAGCCAGCACAAACCGTGTTTGATTTAGAGTTCCAAATACATGTATCCCTATAGGAGAAAACAGAGTGAAACCTCAAAATGAAACCGGTTACTGCCAACGAAGGGTTTAACCTAGAAGAACGATATTTGGCGAGCCAAGTGGGATTGGTGTACTGATCATTACCTGAAAGTTTCATCAAGATTGGGTGAAAAAGTGTGTGCTGAGATTTCGGACAACTCATAGTTTTTTGGAAGCTTGGCAGGCCCTTTCCATGAAGTGATTCTCACCAGTCTCTGCTTAGGGCTACATCAACAGCAAACAAACCATAGAGATAGAACTTGAAACTGCTTTATTGTGTCAAGTTTCAAAGAGCTAGTACAAACCGTGTTTGATTTAGAGTTCCAAATACATGTATCCCTATAGGAGAAAACAGAGTAAAACCTCAAAATGAAACCGGTTACTGCCAACGAATGGTTTAACCTAGAAGAACGAAATTTGGCGAGCCAAGTGGGATTGGTGTACTGATCATTACCTGAAAGTTTCATCAAGATTGGGTGAAAAAGGGTGTGCTGAGATTTCAGGCAACTCGTAGTTTTTTGGAAGCTTGGCAGGCCTTTTCCATGAAAGTGATTCTCGCCAGTCTCTGCTTAGGGCTACATCAACAGCAAACAAACCATAGAGATAGAACTTGAAACTGCTTTATTGTGTCAAGTTTCAAAGAGCTAGCACAAACCGTGTTTGATTTAGAGTTCCAAATACATGTATCCCTATAGGAGAAAACAGAGTGAAACCTCAAAATGAAACCGGTTACTGCCAACGAACAGTTTAACCTAGAAGAACGAAATTTGGCGAGCCAAGTGGGATTGGTGTACTGATCATTACCTGAAAGTTTCATCAAGATTGGGTGAAAAAGTGTGTGCTGAGATTTCGGACAACTCATAGTTTTTTGGAAGCTTGGCAGGCCCTTTCCATGAAAGTGATTCTCGCCAGTCTCTGCTTAGGGCTACATCAACAGCAAAGAAACCACAGAGATAGAACTTGAAACTGCTTTATTGTGTCAAGTTTCAAAGAGCTAGCACAAATCGTGTTTGATTTAGAGTTCCAAATACATGTATTTCTATAGGAGAAAACAGAGTGAAACCTCAAAATGAAACCGGTTACTGCCAACGAACGGTTTAACCTAGAAGAACGATATTTGGCGAGCCAAGTGGGATTGGTGTGCTGATCATTACCTGAAAGTTTCATCAAGATTGGGTGAAAAAGGGTGTGCTGAGATTTCGGGCAATTTGTAGTTTTTTGGAAGCTTGGCAGGCCCTTTCCATGAAAGTGATTCTCGCCAGTCTCTGCTTAGGGCTACATCAACAGCAAACAAACCATAGAGATAGAACTTGAAACTGCTTTATTGTGTCAAGTTTCAAAGAGCTAGTACAAACCATGTTTGATTTAGAGTTCCAAATACATGTATCCCTATAGGAGAAAACAAAGTAAAACCTCAAAATGAAACCGGTTACTGCCAACGAACGGTTTGACCTAGAAGAACGAAATTTGGCGAGCCAAGTGGGATTGGTGTACTGATCATTACCTGAAAGTTTCATCAAGATTGGGTGAAAAAGGGTGTGCTGAGATTTCGGGCAACTCGTAGTTTTTTGGAAGCTTGGCAGGCCCTTTCCATGAAAGTGATTCTCGCCAGTCTCTGCTTTGGCTATATCAACAGCAAACAAACCATAGAGATAGCACTTGAAACTGCTTTATTGTTACAAGTTTCAAAGAGCTAGCACAAACTGTGTTTGATTTAGAGTTCCAAATACATGTATCCCTATGGGAGAAAACAGAGTGAAACCTCAAAATGAAACCGGTTACTGCCAACGAACAGTTTAACCTAGAAGAACGAAATTTGGCGAGCCAAGTGGGATTGGTGTACTGATCATTACCTGAAAGGTTCATCAAGATTGGGTGAAAAAGGGTGTGCTGAGATTTCAGGCAACTCGTAGTTTTTTGGAAGCTTGGCAGGCCCTTTCCATGAAAGTGATTCTCGCCAGTCTCTGCTTAGGGCTACATCAACAGCAAACAAACCATAGAGATAGAACGTGAAACTGTTTTATTGTGTCAAGTTTCAAAGAGCTAGCACAAACCGTGTTTGATTTAGAGTTCCAAATACATGTATCCTTATAGGAGAAAACAGAGTGAAACCTCAAAATGAAACCGGTTACTGCCAACGAACGGTTTAACCTAGAAGAACGAAATTTGGCGAGCCAAGTGGGATTGGTGTACTGATCATTACCTGAAAGTTTCATCAAGATTGGGTGAAAAAGTGTGTGCTGAGATTTCGGGCAACTCGTAGTTTTTTGGAAGCTTGGCAGGCCCTTTCCATGAAAGTGATTCTCGCCAGTCTCTGCTTAGGGCTACATCAACAGCAAACAAACCATAGAGATAGAACTTGAAACTGCTTTATTGTGTCAAGTTTCAAAGAGCTAGCACAAACCGTGTTTGATTTAGAGTTCCAAATACATGTATCCCTATAGGAGAAAACAGAGTGAAACCTCAAAATGAAACCGGTTACTGCCAACGAACGGTTTAACCTAGAAGAACGAAATTTGTCGAGCCAATGGGATTGGTGTACTGATCATTACCTGAAAGTTTAATCAAGATTGGGTGAAAAAGGGTGTGCTGAGATTTCAGGCAACTCGTAGTTTTTTGGAAGCTTGGCAGGCCCTTTCCATGAAAGTGATTCTCGCCAGTCTCTGCTTAGGGCTACATCAACAGCAAACAAACCATAGAGATAGAACTTGAAACTGCTTTATTGTGTCAAGTTTCAAAGAGCTAGCACAAACCGTGTTTGATTTAGAGTTCCAAATACATGTATCCCTGTATAGGAGAAAACAGAGTGAAACCTCAAAATGAAACCGGTTACTGCCAACGAACGGTTTAACCTAGAAGAACGAAATTTGGCGAGCCAAGTGGAATTGGTGTACTGATCATTACCTGAAAGTTTCATCAAGATTGGGTGAAAAAGGGTGTGCTGAGATTTCAGGCAACTCGTAGTTTTTGGGAGGCTTGGCAGGCCCTTTCCATGAAAGTGATTCTCGCCAGTCTCTGCTTACGGCTACATCAAGAGCAAAGAAACCATAGAGATAGAACTTGAAACAGCTTTATTGTGTCAAGTTTCAAAGAGCTAGCACAAACCGTGTTTGATTTAGAGTTCCAAATACATGTATCCCTATAGGAGAAAACAGAGTGAAACCTCAAAATGAAACCGGTTACTGCCAACGAACGGTTTAACCTAGAAGAACGAAATTTGGCGAGCCAAGTGGGATTGGTATGCTGATCACTATCTGAAAGTTTCATCAAGATTGGGTGAAAAAGGGTGTGCTGAGATTTCAGGCAACTCGTAGTTCTTTGGAAGCTTGGCAGGCCCTTTCCATGAAAGTGATTCTCGCCAGTCTCTGCTTAGGGCTACATGAACAGCAAACAAACCATAGAGATAGAACTTGAAACTGCTTTATTGTGTCAAGTTTCAAAGAGCTAGCCCAAACCGTGTTTGATTTAGAGTTCCAAATACATGTATCCCTATAGGAGAAAACAGAGTGAAACCCCAAAATGAAACCGGTTACTGCCAACGAACGGTTTAACTTACAAGAACAAAATTTGGCGAGCCAAGTGGGATTGGTGTACTGATGATTACCTGAAAGTTTCATCAAGATTGGGTGAAAAAGGGTGTGCTGAAATTTCGGGCAACTCGTAGTTTTTTGGAAGCTTGGCAGGCCCTTTCCATAAAAGTGATTCTCGCCAGTCTCTGCTTAGGGCTACATCAACAGCAAACAAACCATAGAGATAGAACTTGAAACTGCTTTATTGTGTCAAGTTTCAAAGAGCTAGTACAAACCGTGTTTGATTTAGAGTTCCAAATACATGTATCCCTATAGGAGAAAACAGAGTGAAACCTCAAAATGAAACAGGTTACTGCCAACGAACGGTTTAACCTAGAAGAACGAAATTTGGCGAGCCAAGTGGGATTGGTGTACTGATCATTACCTGAAAGTTTCATCAAGATTGGGTGAAAAAGGGTGTGTTGAGAGTCAGGCAACTCTTAGTTTTTTGGAAGCTTGGCAGGCCCTTTCCATGAAAGTGATTCTCGCCAGTCTCTGCTTAGGGCTACATCAACAGCAAACAAACCATAGAGATAGCACTTGAAACTGCTTTATTGTTACAAGTTTCAAAAAGCTAGCACAAACCGTGTTTGATTTAGAGTTCCAAATACATGTATCCCTATAGGAGAAAACAGAGTGAAACCTCAAAATGAAACCGGTTACTGCCAACGAACGGTTTAACCTAGAAGAACGAAATTTGGCGAGCCAAGTGGGATTGGTGTACTGATCATTACCTGAAAGTTTCATCAAGATTGGGTGAAAAAGCGTGTGCTGAGATTTCAGGCAACTCGTAGTTTTTTGGAAGCTTGGCAGGCCCTTTCCATGAAAGTGATTCTCGCCAGTCTCTGCTTAGGGCTACATCAACAACAAACAAACCATAGAAATAGAACTTGAAACTGCTTTATTGTGTCAAGTTTCAAAGAGCTAGCACAAACCGTGTTTGATTTAGAGTTCCAAATACATGTATCCCTATAGGAGAAAACAGAGTGAAACCTCAAAATGAAACCGGTTACTGCCAACGAACGGTTTAACCTAGAAGAACAAAATTTGGCGAGCCAAGTGGGATTGGTGTACTGATCATTACCTGAAAGTTTCATCAAGATTGGGTGAAAAAGTGTGTGCTGAGATTTCGGACAACTCGTAGTTTTTTGGAAGCATGGGAGGCCCTTTCCATGAAAGTGATTCTCGCCAGTCTCTGCTTAGGGCTACATCAACACCAAACAAACCATAGAGATAGAACTTGAAACTGCTTTATTGTGTCAAGTTTCAAAGAGCTAGCACAAACCGTGTTTGATTTAGAGTTCCAAATACATGTATCCCTATAGGAGAAAACAGAGTGAAACCTCAAAATGAAAACGGTTACTGCCAACGAACGGTTTAACCTAGAAGAACGAAATTTGGCGAGCCAAGTGGGATTGGTGTACTGATCATTACCTGAAAGTTTCATCAACATTGGGTGAAAAAGTGTGTGCTGAGATTTCGGACAACTCGTAGTTTTTTGGAAGCTTGGCAGGCCCTTTCCATGAAAGTGATTCTCGCCAGTCTCTGCTTAGGGCTACATCAACAGCAAACAAACCATAGAGATAGAACTTGAAAATGCTTTATTGTGTCAAGTTTCAAAGAGCTAGCACAAACCGTGTTTGATTTAGAGTTCCAAATACATGTATCCCTATAGGAGAAAACAGAGTGAAACCTCAAAATGAAACCGGTTACTGCCAACGAACGGTTTAACCTAGAAGAACGAAATTTGGCGAGCCAAGTGGGATTGGTGTACTGATCATTACCTGAAAGTTTCATCAAGATTGGGTGAAAAAGGGTGTGCTGAGATTTCGGGAAACTCGTAGTTTTTTGGAAGCTTGGCAGGCCCTTTCCATGAAAGTGATTCTCGCCAGTCTCTGCTTAGGGCTACATCAACAGCAAACAAACCATAGAGATAGAACTTGAAACTGCTTTATTGTGTCAAGTTTCAAAGAGCTAGCACAAACCGTGTTTGATTTAGAGTTCCAAATACATGTATCCCTAGAGGAGAAAACAGAGTGAAACCTCAAAATGAAACCGGTTACTGCCAACGAACGGTTTAACCTAGAAGAACGAAATTTGGCGAGCCAAGTGGGATTGGTGTACTGATCATTACCTGAAAGTTTCATCAAGATTGGGTGAAAAAGGGTGTGCTGAGATTTCAGGCAACTCGTAGTTTTTTGGAAGCTTGGCAGGCCCTTTCCATGAAAGTGATTCTCGCCAGTCTCTTCTTAGGGCTACATCAACAACAAACAAACCATAGAAATAGAACTTGAAACTGCTTTATTGTGTCAAGTTTCAAAGTGCTAGCACAAACCGTGTTTGATTTAGAGTTCCAAATACATGTATCCCTATAGGAGAAAACAGAGTGAAACCTCAAAATGAAACCGCTTACTGCCAACGAACGGTTTAACCTAGAAGAACAAAATTTGGCGAGCCAAGTGGGATTGGTGTACTGATCATTACCTGAAAGTTTCATCAAGATTGGGTGAAAAAGTGTGTGCTGAGATTTCGGACAACTCGTAGTTTTTTGGAAGCATGGGAGGCCCTTTCCATGAAAGTGATTCTCGCCAGTCTCTGCTTAGGGCTACATCAACAGCAAACAAACCATAGAGATAGAACTTGAAACTGCTTTATTGTGTCAAGTTTCAAAGAGCTAGCACAAACCGTGTTTGATTTAGAGTTCCAAATACATGTATCCCTATAGGAGAAAACAGAGTGAAACCTCAAAATGAAAACGGTTACTGCCAACGAACGGTTTAACCTAGAAGAACGAAATTTGGCGAGCCAAGTGGGATTGGTGTACTGATCATTACCTGAAAGTTTCATCAACATTGGGTGAAAAAGTGTGTGCTGAGTTTTCGGACAACTCGTAGTTTTTTGGAAGCTTGGCAGGCCCTTTCCATGAAAGTGATTCTCGCCAGTCTCTGCTTAGGGCTACATCAACAGCAAACAAACCATAGAGATAGAACTTGAAAATGCTTTATTGTGTCAACTTTCAAAGAGCTAGCACAAACCGTGTTTGATTTAGAGTTCCAAATACATGTATCCCTATAGGAGAAAACAGAGTGAAACCTCAAAATGAAACCGGTTACTGCCAACGAACGGTTTAACCTAGAAGAACGAAATTTGGCGAGCCAAGTGGGATTGGTGTACTGATCATTACCTGAAAGTTTCATCAAGATTGGGTGAAAAAGGGTGTGCTGAGATTTCGGGCAACTCGTAGTTTTTTGGAAGCTTGCCAGGCCCTTTCCATGAAAGTGATTCTCGCCAGTCTCTGCTTAGGGCTACATCAACAGCAAACAAACCATAGAGATAGAACTTGAAACTGCTTTATTGTGTCAAGTTTCAAAGAGCTAGCACAAACCGTGTTTGATTTAGAGTTCCAAATACATGTATCCCTAGAGGAGAAAACAGAGTGAAACCTCAAAATGAAACCGGTTACTGCCAACGAACGGTTTAACCTAGAAGAACGAAATTTGGCGAGCCAAGTGGGATTGGTGTACTGATCATTACCTGAAAGTTTCATCAAGATTGGGTGAAAAAGTGTGTGCTGAGATTTCAGGGAACTCGTAGTTCTTTGGAAGCTTGGCAGGCCCTTTCCATGAAAGTGATTCTTGCCAGTCTCTGCTTAGGGCTACATCAACAGCAAACAAACCATAGAGATAGAACATGAAACTGCTTTATTGTGTCAAGTTTCAAAGAGCTAGCACAAACCGTGTTTGATTTAGGGTTCCAAATACATGTATCCCTATAGGAGAAAACAGAGTGAAACCTCAAAATGAAACCGGTTACTGCCAACGAACGGTTTAACCTAGAAGAACGAAATTTGGCGAGCCAAGTGGGATTGGTGTACTGATCATTACCTGAAAGTTTCATCAAGATTGGGTGAAAAAGGGTGTGCTGAGATTTCGGGCAACTCGTAGTTTTTTGGAAGCTTGGTAGGCCCTTTCCATGAAAGTGATTCTCGCCAGTCTCTGCTTAGGACTACATCAACAGCAAACAAACCATAGAGATAGAACTTGAAACTGCTTTATTGTGTCAAGTTTCAAAGAGCTAGCACACACCGTGTTTGATTTAGAGTTCCAAATACATGTATCCCTAGAGGAGAAAACAGAGTGAAACCTGAAAATGAAACCGGTTACTGCCAACGAATGGTTTAACCTAGAAGAACGAAATTTGGCGAGACAAGTGGGATTGGTGTACTTATCATTACCTGAAAGTTTCATCAAGATTGGGTGAAAAAGGGTGTGCTTAGATTTCAGGCAACTCGTAGTTCTTTGGAAGCTTGGCAGGCCCTTTCAATGAAAGTGATTCTTGCCAGTCTCTGCTTAGGGCTACATCAACAGCAAACAAACCATAGAGATAGAACTTGAAACTGCTTTATTGTGTCAAGTTTCAAAGAGCTAGCACAAACCGTGTTTGATTTAGAGTTCCAAATACATGTATCCCTATAGGAGAAAACAGAGTGAAACCTCAAAATGAAACCAGTTACTGCCAACGAACGGTTTAACCTAGAAGAACGAAATTTGGCGAGCCAAGTGGGATTGGTGTACTGATCATTACCTGAAAGTTTCATCAAGATTGGGTGAAAAAGGGTGTGCTGAGATTTCGGGAAACTCGTAGTTTTTTGGAAGCTTGGCAGGCCCTTTCCATGAAAGTGATTCTCGCCAGTCTCTGCTTAGGGCTACATCAACAGCAAACAAACCATAGAGATAGAACTTGAAACTGCTTTATTGTGTCAAGTTTCAAAGAGCTAGCACAAACCGTGTTTGATTTAGAGTTCCAAATACATGTATCCCTATAGGAGAAAACAGAGTGAAACCTCAAAATGAAACCGGTTACTGCCAACGAACGGTTAAACCTAGAAGAAAGAAACTTGGCGAGCCAAGTGGGATTGGTATACTGATCACTACCTGAAAGTTTCATCAAGATTGGGTGAAAAAAGGGTGTGCTGAGATTTCAGGCAACTCGTAGTTCCTTGGAAGCTTGGCAGGCAATTTCCATGAAAGTGATTCTAGCCAGTCTCTGCTTAGGGCTACATCAACAGCAAACAAACCATAGAGATAGAACTTGAAACTGCTTTATTGTGTCAAGTTTCAAAGAGCTAGCAAAAACCGTGTTTGATTTAGAGCTCCAAATACATGTATCCCTATAGGAGAAAACAGAGTGAAACCTCAAAATGAAACCGGTTACTGCCAACGAACGGTTTAACCTAGAAGAACAAAATTTGGCGAGCCAAGTGGGATTGGTGTACTGATCATTACCTGAAAGTTTCATCAAGATTGGGTGAAAAAGTGTGTGCTGAGATTTCGGACAACTCGTAGTTTTTTGGAAGCATGGGAGGCCCTTTCCATGAAAGTGATTCTCGCCAGTCTCTACTTAGGGCTACATCAACAGCAAACAAACCATAGAGATAGAACTTGAAACTGCTTTATTGTGTCAAGTTTCAAAGAGCTAGCACAAACCGTGTTTGATTTAGAGTTCCAAATACATGTATCCCTATAGGAGAAAACAGAGTGAAACCTCAAAATGAAAACGGTTACTGCCAACGAACGGTTTAACCTAGAAGAACGAAATTTGGCGAGCCAAGTGGGATTGGTGTACTGATCATTACCTGAAAGTTTCATCAACATTGGGTGAAAAAGAGTGTGCTGAGTTTTCGGACAACTCGTAGTTTTTTGGAAGCTTGGCAGGCCCTTTCCATGAAAGTGATTCTCGCCAGTCTCTGCTTAGGGCTACATCAACAGCAAACAAACCATAGAGATAGAACTTGAAAATGCTTTATTGTGTCAAGTTTCAAAGAGCTAGCACAAACCGTGTTTGATTTAGAGTTCCAAATACATGTATCCCTATAGGAGAAAACAGAGTGAAACCTCAAAATGAAACCGGTTACTGCCAACGAACGGTTTAACCTAGAAGAACGAAATTTGGCGAGCCAAGTGGGATTGGTGTACTGATCATTACCTGAAAGTTTCATCAAGATTGGGTGAAAAAGGGTGTGCTGAGATTTCGGGCAACTCGTAGTTTTTTGGAAGCTTGGCAGGCCCTTTCCATGAAAGTGATTCTCGCCAGTCTCTGCTTAGGGCTACATCAACAGCAAACAAACCATAGAGATAGAACTTGAAACTGCTTTATTGTGTCAAGTTTCAAAGAGCTAGCACAAACCGTGTTTGATTTAGAGTTCCAAATACATGTATCCCTAGAGGAGAAAACAGAGTGAAACCTCAAAATGAAACCGGTTACTGCCAACGAACGGTTTAACCTAGAAGAACGAAATTTGGCGAGCCAAGTGGGATTGGTGTACTGATCATTACCTGAAAGTTTCATCAAGATTGGGTGAAAAAGTGTGTGCTGAGATTTCAGGGAACTCGTAGTTCTTTGGAAGCTTGGCAGGCCCTTTCCATGAAAGTGATTCTTGCCAGTCTCTGCTTAGGGCTACATCAACAGCAAACAAACCATAGAGATAGAACATGAAACTGCTTTATTGTGTCAAGTTTCAAAGAGCTAGCACAAACCGTGTTTGATTTAGGGTTCCAAATACATGTATCCCTATAGGAGAAAACAGAGTGAAACCTCAAAATGAAACCGGTTACTGCCAACGAACGGTTTAACCTAGAAGAACGAAATTTGGCGAGCCAAGTGGGATTGGTGTACTGATCATTACCTGAAAGTTTCATCAAGATTGGGTGAAAAAGGGTGTGCTGAGATTTCGGGCAACTCGTAGTTTTTTGGAAGCTTGGTAGGCCCTTTCCATGAAAGTGATTCTCGCCAGTCTCTGCTTAGGGCTACATCAACAGCAAACAAACCATAGAGATAGAACTTGAAACTGCTTTATTGTGTCAAGTTTCAAAGAGCTAGCACAAACCGTGTTTGATTTAGAGTTCCAAATACATGTATCCCTAGAGGAGAAAACAGAGTGAAACCTGAAAATGAAACCGGTTACTGCCAACGAATGGTTTAACCTAGAAGAACGAAATTTGGCGAGCCAAGTGGGATTGGTGTACTTATCATTACCTGAAAGTTTCATCAAGATTGGGTGAAAAAGGGTGTGCTTAGATTTCAGGCAACTCGTAGTTCTTTGGAAGCTTGGCAGGCCCTTTCCATGAAAGTGATTCTTGCCAGTCTCTGCTTAGGGCTACATCAACAGCAAACAAACCATAGAGATAGAACTTGAAACTGCTTTATTGTGTCAAGTTTCAAAGAGCTAGCACAAACCGTGTTTGATTTAGAGTTCCAAATACATGTATCCCTATAGGAGAAAACAGAGTGAAACCTCAAAATGAAACCGGTTACTGCCAACGAACGGTTTAACCTAGAAGAACGAAATTTGGCGAGCCAAGTGGGATTGGTGTACTGATCATTACCTGAAAGTTTCATCAAGATTGGGTGAAAAAGGGTGTGCTGAGATTTCGGGAAACTCGTAGTTTTTTGGAAGCTTGGCAGGCCCTTTCCATGAAAGTGATTCTCGCCAGTCTCTGCTTAGGGCTACATCAACAGCAAACAAACCATAGAGATAGAACTTGAAACTGCTTTATTGTGTCAAGTTTCAAAGAGCTAGCACAAACCGTGTTTGATTTAGAGTTCCAAATACATGTGTCCCTATAGGAGAAAACAGAGTGAAACCTCAAAATGAAACCGGTTACTGCCAACGAACGGTTAAACCTAGAAGAAAGAAACTTGGCGAGCCAAGTGGGATTGGTATACTGATCACTACCTGAAAGTTTCATCAAGATTGGGTGAAAAAGGGTGTGCTGAGATTTCAGGCAACTCGTAGTTCCTTGGAAGCTTGGCAGGCAATTTCCATGAAAGTGATTCTAGCCAGTCTCTGCTTAGGGCTACATCAACAGCAAACAAACCATAGAGATAGAACTTGAAACTGCTTTATTGTGTCAAGTTTCAAAGAGCTAGCAAAAACCGTGTTTGATTTAGAGTTCCAAATACATGTATCCCTATAGGAGAAAACAGAGTGAAACCTCAAAATGAAACCGGTTACTGCCAACGAACGGTTTAACCTAGAAGAACAAAATTTGGCGAGCCAAGTGGGATTGGTGTACTGATCATTACCTGAAAGTTTCATCAAGATTGGGTGAAAAAGGGTGTGCTGAGATTTCAGGAAACTCGTAGTTTTTGGAAGCTTGGCAGGCCCTTTCCATGAAAGTGATTCTCGCCAGTCTCTGCTTAGGGCTACATCAACAGCAAACAAACCATAGAGATAGAACTTGAAACTGCTTTATTGTGTCAAGTTTCAAAGAGCTAGCACGAACCGTGTTTGATTTAGAGTTCCAAATACATGTATCCCTATAGGAGAAAACAGAGTGAAACCTCAAAATGAAACCGGTTACTGCCAACGAACGGTTTAACCTAGAAGAACGAAATTTGGCGAGCCAAGTGGGATTGGTGTACTGATCATTACCTGAAAGTTTCATCAAGATTGGGTGAAAAAGGGTGTGCTGAGATTTCAGGAAACTCGTAGTTCTTTGGAAGCTTGGCAGGCCCTTTCCATGAAAGTGATTCTTGCCAGTCTCTGCTTAGGGCTACATCAACAGCAAACAAACCATAGAGATAGAACTTGAAACTGCTTTATTGTGTCAAGTTTCAAAGAGCTAGCAAAACCGTGTTTGATTTAGAGTTCCAAATACATGTATCCCTATAGGAGAAAACAGAGTGAAACCTCCAAAGGAAACCGGTTACTGCCAACGAACGGTTTAACCTAGAAGAACGAAATTTGGCGAGCCAAGTGGGATTGGTGTACTGATCATTACCTGAAAGTTTCATCAAGATTGGGTGAAAAAGTGTGTGCTGAGATTTCAGGGAACTCGTAGATTTTTGGAAGCTTGGCAGGCCCTTTCCATGAAAGTGATTCTCGCCAGTCTCTGCTTAGGGCTACATCAACAGCAAACAAACCATAGAGATAGAACTTGAAACTGCTTTATTCTGTCAAGTTTCAAAGAGCTAGCACAAACCGTGTTTGATTTAGAGTTCCAAATACATGTATCCCTATAGGAGAAAACAGAATGAAACCTCAAAATGAAACCGGTTACTGCCAACGAACGGTTTAACCTAGAAGAACGAAATTTGGCGAGCCAAGTGGGATTGGTGTACTGATCATTACCTGAAAGTTTCATCAAGATTGGGTGAAAAAGGGTGTGCTGAGATTTCAGGCAACTCTTAGTTCTTTGGAAGCTTGGCAGGCCCTTTCCATGAAAGTGATTCTTGCCAGTCTCTGCTTAGGGCTACATCAACAGCAAACAAACCATAGAGATAGAACTTGAAACTGCTTTATTGTGTCAAGTTTCAAAGAGCTAGCACAAACCGTGTTTGATTTAGAGTTCCAAATACATGTATCCCTATAGGAGAAAACAGAGTGAAACCTCAAAATGAAACCGGTTACTGCCAACGAACGGTTTAACCTAGAAGAACGAAATTTGGCGAGCCAAGTGGGATTGGTGTACTGATCATTACCTGAAAGTTTCATCAAGATTGGGTGAAAAAGGGTGTGCTGAGATTTCGGGCAACTCGTAGTTTTTTGGAAGCTTGGCAGGCCCTTTCCATTAAAGTGATTCTCGCCAGTCTCTGCTTAGGCCTACGTCAACAGCAAACAAACCATAGAGATAGAACTTGAAACTGCTTTATTGTGTCAAGTTTCAAAGAGCTAGCACAAACCGTGTTTGATTTAGAGTTCCAAATACATGTATCCCTATAGGAGAAAACAGAGTGAAACCTCAAAATGAAACCGGTTACTGCCAACGAACGGTTTAACCTAGAAGAACGAAATTTGGCGAGCCAAGTGGGATTGGTGTACTGATCATTACCTGAAAGTTTCATCAAGATTGGGTGAAAAAGGGTGTGCTGAGAATCAGGCAACTCTTAGTTTTTTTGAAGCTTGGCAGCCCTGTCCATGAAAGTGATTCTCGCCAGTCTCTGCTTAGGGCTACATCAACAGCAAACAAACCATAGAGATAGCACTTGAAACTGCTTTATTGTTACAAGTTTCAAAAAGCTAGCACAAACCGTGTTTGATTTAGAGTTCCAAATACATGTATCCCTATAGGAGAAAACAGAGTGAAACCTCAAAATGAAACCGGTTACTGCCAAAGAACGGTTTAACCTAGAAGAACGAAATTTGGTGAGCCAAGTAGGATTGGTGTACTGATCATTACCTGAAAGTTTCATCAAGATTGGGTGAAAAAGGGTGTGCTGAGATTTCGGGGAACTCGTAGTTTTTTGGAAGCTTGGCAGGCCCTTTCCATGAAAGTGATTCTCGCCAGTCTCTGCTTAGGCCTACGTCAACAGCAAACAAACCATAGAGATAGAACTTGAAACTGCTTTATTGTGTCAAGTTTCAAAGAGCTAGCACAAACCGTGTTTGATTTAGAGTTCCAAATACATGTATCCCTATAGGAGAAAACAGAGTGAAAACTCAAAATGAAACCGGTTACTGCCAACAAACGGTTTAACCTAGAAGAACGAAATTTGGAGAGCCAAGTGGGATTGGTGTACTGATCATTACCTGAAAGTTTCATCAAGATTGGGTGAAAAAGGGTGTGCTGAGAATCAGGCAACTCTTAGTTTTTTGGAAGCTTGGCAGGCCCTTTCCATGAAAGTGATTCTCGCCAGTCTCTGCTTAGGGCTACATCAACAGCAAACAAACCATAGAGATAGCACTTGAAACTGCTTTATTGTTACAAGTTTTCAAAAAGCTAGCACAAACCGTGTTTGATTTAGAGTTCCAAATACATGTATCCCTATAGGAGAAACAGAGTGAAACCTCAAAATGAAACCGGGTACTGCCAACGAACAGTTTAACCTAGAAGAACGAAATTTGGTGAGCCAAGTGGGATTGGTGTGCTGATCATTACCTGAAAGTTTCATCCAGATTGGGTGAAAAAAGGTGTGCTGAGATTTCGGGCAACTCGTAGTTTTTTGGAAGCTTGGCAGGCCCTTTCCATGAAAGTGATTCTCGCCAGTCTCTGCTTAGGGTTACATCAACAGCAAACAAACCATAGAGATAGAACTTGAAACTGCTTTATTGTGTCAAGTTTCAAAGAGCTAGCACAAACCGTGTTTGATTTAGAGTTCCAAATACATGTATCCCTATAGGAGAAAACAGAGTGAAACGTCAAAATGAAACCGGTTACTGCCAACGAACGGTTTAACCTAGAAGAACGAAATTTGGCGAGCCAAGTGGGATTGGTGTACTGATCTTTACCTGAAAGATTCATCAAGATTGGGTGAAAAAGGGTGTGCTGAGATTTCAGGCAACTCGTAGTTTTTTGGAAGCTTGGCAGGCACTTT
>NW_027525572.1:0-18203 GCF_052094955.1 Ictidomys tridecemlineatus | reverse complement strand
CTTCCAAAAAACTACGAGTTGCCTGAAATCTCAGCACACACTTTTTCACCCAACCTTAATGAAACTTTCAGGTAATGATCAGTACACCAATTCCACTTGGCTCGCCAAATTTCGTTCTTCTAGGTGAAACCGTTCGTTGGCAGTAACCGGTTTCATTTTGAGGTTTCACTCTGTTTTCTCCTATAGGGATACATGTATTTGGAACTCTAAATCAAACACGGTTTGTGCTAGCTCTTTGAAACTTGACACCATAAAGCAGTTTCAAGTTCTATCTCTATGGTTTGTTTGCTGTTGATGTAGCCCTAAGCAGAGACTGGCGAGAATCACTTTCATGGAAAGGGCCTGCCAAGCTTCCAAAAAACTACGAGTTGCCTGAAATCTCAGCACATACTTTTTCACCCAACCTTGATGAAACTTTCAGGTAATGATCAGTACACCAATCCCACTTGGCTCGCCAAATTTTGTTCTTCTAGGTGAAACCGTTCGTTGGCAGTAACCGGTTTCATTTTGAGGTTTCACTCTGTTTTCTCCTATAGGGATACATGTATTTGGAACTCTAAATCAAACACGGTTTGTGCTAGCTCTTTGAAACTTGACACCATAAAGCAGTTTCAAGTTCTATCTCTATGGTTTGTTTGCTGTTGATGTAGCCCTAAGCAGAGACTGGCGAGAATCACTTTCATGGAAAGGGCCTGCCAAGCTTCCAAAAAACTACGAGTTGCCTGAAATCTCAGCACACACTTTTTCACCCAATCTTGATGAAACTTTCAGGTAATGATCAGTACACCAATCCCACTTGGCTCGCCAAATTTCGTTCTTCTAGGTGAAACCGTTCGTTGGCAGTAACCGGTTTCATTTTGAGGTTTCACTCTGTTTTCTCCTATAGGAATACATGTATTTGGAACTCTAAATAAAACAGGGTTTGTGCTAGCTCTTTGAAACTTGACACCATAAAGCAGTTTCAAGTTCTATCTCTATGGTTTGTTTGCTGTTGATGTAGCCCTAAGCAGAGACTGGCGAGAATCACTTTCATGGAAAGGGCCTGCCAAGCTTCCAAAAAACTACGAGTTGCCTGAAATCTCAGCACACACTTTTTCACCCAATCTTGATGAAACTTTCAGGTAATGATCAGTACACCAATCCCACTTGGCTCGCCAAATTTCGTTCTTCTAGGTGAAACCGTTCGTTGGCAGTAACCGGTTTCATTTTGAGGTTTCACTCTGTTTTCTCCTATAGGGATACATGTATTTGGAACTCTAAATCAAACACGGTTTGTGCTAGCTCTTTGAAACTTGACACCATAAAGCAGTTTCAAGTTCTATCTCTATGGTTTGTTTGCTGTTGATGTAGCCCTAAGCAGAGACTGGCGAGAATCACTTTCATGGAAAGGGCCTGCCAAGCTTCCAAAAAACTACGAGTTGCCTGAAATCTCAGCACACACTTTTTCACCCAATCTTGATGAAACTTTCAGGTAATGATCAGTACACCAATCCCACTTGGCTCGCCAAATTTCGTTCTTCTAGGTGAAACCGTTCGTTGGCAGTAACCGGATTCATTTTGAGGTTTCACTCTGTTTTCTCCTATAGGGATACATGTATTTGGAACTCTAAATCAAACACGGTTTGTGCTAGCTCTTTGAAACTTGACACCATAAAGCAGTTTCAAGTTCTATCTCTATGGTTTGTTTGCTGTTGATGTAGCCCTAAGCAGAGACTGGCGAGAATCACTTTCATAGAAAGGGCCTGCCAAGCTTCCAAAAAACTACGAGTTGCCTGAAATCTCAGCACACACTTTTTCACCCAATCTTGATGAAACTTTCAGGTAATGATCAGTACACCAATCCCACTTTGCTTGCCAAATTTCGTTCTTCTAGGTGAAACCGTTCGTTGGCAGTAACCGGTTTCATTTTGAGGTTTCACTCTGTTTTCTCCTATAGGGATACATGTATTTGGAACTCTAAATCAAACACGGTTTGTGCTAGCTCTTTGAAACTTGACACCATAAAGCAGTTTCAAGTTCTATCTCTATGGTTTGTTTGCTGTTGATGTAGCCCTAAGCAGAGACTGGCGAGAATCACTTTCATGGAAAGGGCCTGCCAAGCTTCCAAAAAACTACGAGTTGCCTGAAATCTCAGCACACACTTTTTCACCCAACCTTGATGAAACTTTCAGGTAATGATCAGTACACCAATCCCACTTGGCTCGCCAAATTTCGTTCTTCTAGGTGAAACCGTTCGTTGGCAGTAACCGGTTTCATTTTGAGGTTTCACTCTGTTTTCTCCTATAGGGATACATGTATTTGGAACTCTAAATCAAACACGGTTTGTGCTAGCTCTTTGAAACTTGACACAATAAAACAGTTTCAAGTTCTATCTCTATGGTTTGTTTGCTGTTGATGTAGCCCTAAGCAGAGACTGTCGAGAATCCGATTCATTTAAAGGGCCTGCCAAGCTTCCAAAAAACTACGAGTTGCCTGAAATCTCAGCACACACTTTTTCACTCAATCTTGATGAAACTTTCAGGTAATGATCAGTACACCAATCCCACTTGGCTCGCCAAATTTCGTTCTTCTAGGTGAAACCGTTCGTTGGCAGTAACCGGTTTCATTTTGAGGTTTCACTCTATTTTCTTCTATAGGGATACATGTATTTGGAACTCTAAATCAAACACGGTTTGTGCTAGCTCTTTGAAACTTGACACCATAAAGCAGTTTCAAGTTCTATCTCTATGGTTTGTTTGCTGTTGATGTAGCCCTAAGCAGAGACTTCGGAGAATCACTTTCATGAAAAGGGCCTGCCAAGCTTCCAAAAAACTACGAGTTGCCTGAAATCTCAGCACACACTTTTTCACCCAATCTTGATGAAACTTTCAGGTAATGATCAGTACACCAATCCCACTTGGCTCGCCAAATTTTGTTCTTCTAGGTGAAACCGTTCGTTGGCAGTAACCGGTTTCATTTTGAGGTTTCACTCTGTTTTCTCCTATAGGGATACATGTATTTGGAACTCTAAATCAAACACGGTTTGTGCTAGCTCTTTGAAACTTGACACCATAAAGCAGTTTCAAGTTCTATCTCTATGGTTTGTTTGCTGTTGATGTAGCCCTAAGCAGAGACTGGCGAGAATCACTTTCATGGAAAGGGCCTGCCAAGCTTCCAAAAAACTACGAGTTGCCTGAAATCTCAGCACACACTTTTTCACCCAATCTTGATGAAACTTTCAGGTAATGATCAGTACACCAATCCCACTTGGCTCGCCAAATTTCGTTCTTCTAGGTGAAACCGTTCGTTGGCAGTAACCGGTTTCATTTTGAGGTTTCACTCTGTTTTCTCCTATAGGAATACATGTATTTGGAACTCTAAATAAAACAGGGTTTGTGCTAGCTCTTTGAAACTTGACACCATAAAGCAGTTTCAAGTTCTATCTCTATGGTTTGTTTGCTGTTGATGTAGCCCTAAGCAGAGACTGGCGAGAATCACTTACATAAAAAGGGCCTGCCAAGCTTCCAAAAAACTACGAGTTGCCTGAAATCTCAGCACACACTTTTTCACCCAACCTTGATGAAACTTTCAGGTAATGATCAGTACACCAATCCCACTTGGCTCGCCAAATTTCGTTCTTCTAGGTGAAACCGTTCGTTGGCAGTAACCGGTTTCATTTTGAGGTTTCACTCTGTTTTCTCCTATAGGAATACATGTATTTGGAACTCTAAATCAAACACGGTTTGTGCTAGCTCTTTGAAACTTGACACCATAAAGCAGTTTCAAGTTCTATCTCTATGGTTTGTTTGCTGTTGATGTAGCCCTAAGCAGAGACTGGCGAGAATCACTTTCATGGAAAGGGCCTGCCAAGCTTCCAAAAAACTACGAGTTGCCTGAAATCTCAGCACACACTTTTTCACCCAATGTTGATGAAACTTTCAGGTAATGATCAGTACACCAATCCCACTTGGCTCGCCAAATTTCGTTCTTCTAGGTGAAACCGTTCGTTGGCAGTAACCGGTTTCATTTTGAGGTTTCACTCTGTTTTCTCCTATAGGGATACATGTATTTGGAACTCTAAATCAAACACGGTTTGTGCTAGCTCTTTGAAACTTGACACCATAAAGCAGTTTCAAGTTCTATCTCTATGGTTTGTTTGCTGTTGATGTAGCCCTAAGCAGAGACTGGCGAGAATCACTTACATGGAAAGGGCCTGCCAAGCTTCCAAAAAACTACGAGTTGCCTGAAATCTCAGCACACACTTTTTCACCCAACCTTAATGAAACTTTCAGGTAATGATCAGTACACCAATTCCACTTGGCTCGCCAAATTTCGTTCTTCTAGGTGAAACCGTTCGTTGGCAGTAACCGGTTTCATTTTGAGGTTTCACTCTGTTTTCTCCTATAGGGATACATGTATTTGGAACTCTAAATCAAACACGGTTTGTGCTAGCTCTTTGAAACTTGACACCATAAAGCAGTTTCAAGTTCTATCTCTATGGTTTGTTTGCTGTTGATGTAGCCCTAAGCAGAGACTGGCGAGAATCACTTTCATGGAAAGGGCCTGCCAAGCTTCCAAAAAACTACGAGTTGCCTGAAATCTCAGCACATACTTTTTCACCCAACCTTGATGAAACTTTCAGGTAATGATCAGTACACCAATCCCACTTAGCTCGCCAAATTTTGTTCTTCTAGGTGAAACCGTTCGTTGGCAGTAACCGGTTTCATTTTGAGGTTTCACTCTGTTTTCTCCTATAGGGATACATGTATTTGGAACTCTAAATCAAACACGGTTTGTGCTAGCTCTTTGAAACTTGACACCATAAAGCAGTTTCAAGTTCTATCTCTATGGTTTGTTTGCTGTTGATGTAGCCCTAAGCAGAGACTGGCGAGAATCACTTTCATGGAAAGGGCCTGCCAAGCTTCCAAAAAACTACGAGTTGCCTGAAATCTCAGCACACACTTTTTCACCCAATCTTGATGAAACTTTCAGGTAATGATCAGTACACCAATCCCACTTGGCTCGCCAAATTTCGTTCTTCTAGGTGAAACCGTTCGTTGGCAGTAACCGGTTTCATTTTGAGGTTTCACTCTGTTTTCTCCTATAGGAATACATGTATTTGGAACTCTAAATAAAACAGGGTTTGTGCTAGCTCTTTGAAACTTGACACCATAAAGCAGTTTCAAGTTCTATCTCTATGGTTTGTTTGCTGTTGATGTAGCCCTAAGCAGAGACTGGCGAGAATCACTTTCATGGAAAGGGCCTGCCAAGCTTCCAAAAAACTACGAGTTGCCTGAAATCTCAGCACACACTTTTTCACCCAACCTTGATGAAACTTTCAGGTAATGATCAGTACACCAATCCCACTTGGCTCGCCAAATTTCGTTCTTCTAGGTGAAACCGTTCGTTGGCAGTAACCGGTTTCATTTTGAGGTTTCACTCTATTTTCTCCTATAGGGATACATGTATTTGGAACTCTAAATCAAACACGGTTTGTGCTAGCTCTTTGAAACTTGACACCATAAAGCAGTTTCAAGTTCTATCTCTATGGTTTGTTTGCTGTTGATGTAGCCCTAAGCAGAGACTTCGGAGAATCACTTTCATGAAAAGGGCCTGCCAAGCTTCCAAAAAACTACGAGTTGCCTGAAATCTCAGCACACACTTTTTCACCCAATCTTGATGAAACTTTCAGGTAATGATCAGTACACCAATCCCACTTGGCTCGCCAAATTTCGTTCTTCTAGGTGAAACCGTTCGTTGGCAGTAACCGGTTTCATTTTGAGGTTTCACTCTGTTTTCTCCTATAGGAATA
Organism: Ictidomys tridecemlineatus; assembly: GCF_052094955.1. Classification (NCBI taxonomy): domain Eukaryota; kingdom Metazoa; phylum Chordata; class Mammalia; order Rodentia; family Sciuridae; genus Ictidomys; species Ictidomys tridecemlineatus. Next base: position 12,412 of record NW_027525572.1, on the reverse strand, counting down.
CATGTATTTGGAACTCTAAATAAAACAGGGTTTGTGCTAGCTCTTTGAAACTTGACACCATAAAGCAGTTTCAAGTTCTATCTCTATGGTTTGTTTGCTGTTGATGTAGCCCTAAGCAGAGACTGGCGAGAATCACTTTCATGGAAAGGGCCTGCCAAGCTTCCAAAAAACTACGAGTTGCCTGAAATCTCAGCACACACTTTTTCACCCAATCTTGATGAAACTTTCAGGTAATGATCAGTACACCAATCCCACTTGGCTCGCCAAATTTCGTTCTTCTAGGTGAAACCGTTCGTTGGCAGTAACCGGTTTCATTTTGAGGTTTCACTCTGTTTTCTCCTATAGGGATACATGTATTTGGAACTCTAAATCAAACACGGTTTGTGCTAGCTCTTTGAAACTTGACACCATAAAGCAGTTTCAAGTTCTATCTCTATGGTTTGTTTGCTGTTGATGTAGCCCTAAGCAGAGACTGGCGAGAATCACTTTCATGGAAAGGGCCTGCCAAGCTTCCAAAAAACTACGAGTTGCCTGAAATCTCAGCACACACTTTTTCACCCAATCTTGATGAAACTTTCAGGTAATGATCAGTACACCAATCCCACTTGGCTCGCCAAATTTCGTTATTCTAGGTGAAACCGTTCGTTGGCAGTAACCGGATTCATTTTGAGGTTTCACTCTGTTTTCTCCTATAGGGATACATGTATTTGGAACTCTAAATCAAACACGGTTTGTGCTAGCTCTTTGAAACTTGACACCATAAAGCAGTTTCAAGTTCTATCTCTATGGTTTGTTTGCTGTTGATGTAGCCCTAAGCAGAGACTGGCGAGAATCACTTTCATGGAAAGGGCCTGCCAAGCTTCCAAAAAACTACGAGTTGCCTGAAATCTCAGCACACACTTTTTCACCCAATCTTGATGAAACTTTCAGGTAATGATCAGTACACCAATCCCACTTTGCTTGCCAAATTTCGTTCTTCTAGGTGAAACCGTTCGTTGGCAGTAACCGGTTTCATTTTGAGGTTTCACTCTGTTTTCTCCTATAGGGATACATGTATTTGGAACTCTAAATCAAACACGGTTTGTGCTAGCTCTTTGAAACTTGACACCATAAAGCAGTTTCAAGTTCTATCTCTATGGTTTGTTTGCTGTTGATGTAGCCCTAAGCAGAGACTGGCGAGAATCACTTTCATGGAAAGGGCCTGCCAAGCTTCCAAAAAACTACGAGTTGCCTGAAATCTCAGCACACACTTTTTCACCCAATCTTGATGAAACTTTCAGGTAATGATCAGTACACCAATCCCACTTGGCTCGCCAAATTTCGTTCTTCTAGGTGAAACCGTTCGTTGGCAGTAACCGGTTTCATTTTGAGGTTTCACTCTGTTTTCTCCTATAGGGATACATGTATTTGGAACTCTAAATCAAACACGGTTTGTGCTAGCTCTTTGAAACTTGACACAATAAAACAGTTTCAAGTTCTATCTCTATGGTTTGTTTGCTGTTGATGTAGCCCTAAGCAGAGACTGTCGAGAATCCGATTCATTTAAAGGGCCTGCCAAGCTTCCAAAAAACTACGAGTTGCCTGAAATCTCAGCACACACTTTTTCACTCAATCTTGATGAAACTTTCAGGTAATGATCAGTACACCAATCCCACTTGGCTCGCCAAATTTCGTTCTTCTAGGTGAAACCGTTCGTTGGCAGTAACCGGTTTCATTTTGAGGTTTCACTCTATTTTCTCCTATAGGGATACATGTATTTGGAACTCTAAATCAAACACGGTTTGTGCTAGCTCTTTGAAACTTGACACCATAAAGCAGTTTCAAGTTCTATCTCTATGGTTTGTTTGCTGTTGATGTAGCCCTAAGCAGAGACTTCGGAGAATCACTTTCATGAAAAGGGCCTGCCAAGCTTCCAAAAAACTACGAGTTGCCTGAAATCTCAGCACACACTTTTTCACCCAATCTTGATGAAACTTTCAGGTAATGATCAGTACACCAATCCCACTTGGCTCGCCAAATTTCGTTCTTCTAGGTGAAACCGTTCGTTGGCAGTAACCGGTTTCATTTTGAGGTTTCACTCTGTTTTCTCCTATAGGGATACATGTATTTGGAACTCTAAATCAAACACGGTTTGTGCTAGCTCTTTGAAACTTGACACCATAAAGCAGTTTCAAGTTCTATCTCTATGGTTTGTTTGCTGTTGATGTAGCCCTAAGCAGAGACTGGCGAGAATCACTTTCATGGAAAGGGCCTGCCAAGCTTCCAAAAAACTACGAGTTGCCTGAAATCTCAGCACACACTTTTTCACCCAATCTTGATGAAACTTTCAGGTAATGATCAGTACACCAATCCCACTTGGCTCGCCAAATTTCGTTCTTCTAGGTGAAACCGTTCGTTGGCAGTAACCCGTTTCATTTTCAGGTTTCACTCTGTTTTCTCCTATAGGGATACATGTATTTGGAACTCTAAATCAAACACGGTTTGTGCTAGCTCTTTGAAACTTGACACCATAAAGCAGTTTCAAGTTCTATCTCTATGGTTTGTTTGCTGTTGATGTAGCCCTAAGCAGAGACTGGCGAGAATCACTTACATGGAAAGGGACTGCCAAGCTTCCAAAAAATTACGAGTTGCCTGAAATCTCAGCACACACTTTTTCACCCAACCTTGATGAAACTTTCAGGTAATGATCAGTACACCAATCCCACTTGGCTCGCCAAATTTCGTTCTTCTAGGTGAAACCGTTCGTTGGCAGTAACCGGTTTCATTTTGAGGTTTCACTCTGTTTTCTCCTATAGGGATACATGTATTTGGAACTCTAAATCAAACACGGTTTGTGCTAGCTCTTTGAAACTTGACACCATAAAGCAGTTTCAAGTTCTATCTCTATGGTTTGTTTGCTGTTGATGTAGCCCTAAGCAGAGACTGGCGAGAATCACTTTCATGGAAAGGGCCTGCCAAGCTTCCAAAAAACTACGAGTTGCCTGAAATCTCAGCACACACTTTTTCACCCAACCTTGATGAAACTTTCAGGTAATGATCAGTACACCAATCCCACTTGGCTCGCCAAATTTCGTTCTTCTAGGTGAAACCGTTCGTTGGCAGTAACCGGTTTCATTTTGAGGTTTCACTCTGTTTTCTCCTATAGGGATACATGTATTTGGAACTCTAAATCAAACACGGTTTGTGCTAGCTCTTTGAAACTTAACACCATAAAGCAGTTTCAAGTTCTATCTCTATGGTTTGTTTACTGTTGATGTAGCCCTAAGCAGAGACTGGCGAGAATCACTTTCATGGAAAGGGCCTGCCAAGCTTCCAAAATCTACGAGTTGCCTGAAATCTCAGCACACACTTTTTCACCCAATCTTGATGAAACTTTCAGGTAATGATCAGTACACCAATCCCACTTGGCTCGCCAAATTTCGTTCATCTAGGTGAAACCGTTCGTTGGCAGTAACCGGTTTCATTTTGAGGTTTCACTCTGTTTTCTCCTATAGGGATACATGTATTTGGAACTCTAAATAAAACAGGGTTTGTGCTAGCTCTTTGAAACTTGACACCATAAAGCAGTTTCAAGTTCTATCTCTATGGTTTGTTTGCTGTTGATGTAGCCCTAGGCAGAGACTGGCGAGAATCACTTTCATGGAAAGGGCCTGCCAAGCTTCCAAAAAACTACGAGTTGCCTGAAATCACAGCACACACTTTTTCACCCAATCTTGATGAAACTTTCAGGTAATGATCAGTACACCAATCCCACTTGGCTCGCCAAATTTCGTTCTTCTAGGTGAAACCGTTCATTGGCACTAACCGGTTCCATTTTGAGGTTTCACTCTGTTTTCTCCTATAGGGATACATGTATTTGGAACTCTAAATCAAACACGGTTTGTGCTAGCTCTTTGAAACTTGACACCATAAAGCAGTTTCAAGTTCTATCTCTATGGTTTGTTTGCTGTTGATGTAGCCCTAAGCAGAGACTGGCGAGAATCACTTTCATGGAAAGGGCCTGCCAAGCTTCCAAAAAAGTACGAGTTGCCTGAAATCTCAGCACACACTTTTTCACCCAATCTTGATGAAACTTTCAGGTAATGATCAGTACACCAATCCCACTTGGCTCGCCAAATTTCGTTCTTCTAGGTGAAACCGTTCGTTGGCAGTAACCGGTTTCATTTTGAGATTTCACTCTGTTTTCTCCTATAGGGTTACATGTATTTGGAACTCTAAATCAAACACGGTTTGTGCTAGCTCTTTGAAACTTGACACTATAAAGCAGTTTCAAGTTCTATCTCTATGGTTTGTTTGCTGTTGATGTAGCCCTAAGCAGAGACTGGCGAGAATCACTTTCATGGAAAGGGCCTGCCAAGCTTCCAAAAAACTACGAGTTGCCTGAAATCTCAGCAGACACTTTTTCACCCAACCTTGATGAAACTTTCAGGTAATGATCAGTACACCAATCCCACTTGGCTCGCCAAATTTCGTTCTTCTAGGTGAAACCGTTCGTTGGCAGTAACCGGTTTCATTTTGAGGTTTCACTCTGTTTTCTCCTATAGGGATACATGTATTTGGAACTCTAAATCAAACACGGTTTGTGCTAGCTCTTTGAAACTTGACACCATAAAGCAGTTTCAAGTTCTATCTCTATGGTTTGTTTGCTGTTGATGTAGCCCTAAGCAGAGACTGGCGAGAATCACTTTCATGGAAAGGGCCTGCCAAGCTTCCAAAAAACTACGAGTTGCCTGAAATCTCAGCACACACTTTTTCACCCAATCTTGATGAAACTTTCAGGTAATGATCAGTACACCAATCCCACTTGGCTCGCCAAATTTCGTTCTTCTAGGTGAAACCGTTCATTGGCACTAACCGGTTCCATTTTGAGGTTTCACTCTGTTTTCTCCTATAGGGATACATGTATTTGGAACTCTAAATCAAACACGGTTTGTGCTAGCTCTTTGAAACTTGACACCATAAAGCAGTTTCAAGTTCTATCTCTATGGTTTGTTTGCTGTTGATGTAGCCCTAAGCAGAGACTGGCGAGAATCACTTTCATGGAAAGGGCCTGCCAAGCTTCCAAAAAAGTACGAGTTGCCTGAAATCTCAGCACACACTTTTTCACCCAATCTTGATGAAACTTTCAGGTAATGATCAGTACACCAATCCCACTTGGCTCGCCAAATTTCGTTCTTCTAGGTGAAACCGTTCGTTGGCAGTAACCGGTTTCATTTTGAGGTTTCACTCTGTTTTCTCCTATAGGGTTACATGTATTTGGAACTCTAAATCAAACACGGTTTGTGCTAGCTCTTTGAAACTTGACACCATAAAGCAGTTTCAAGTTCTATCTCTATGGTTTGTTTGCTGTTGATGTAGCCCTAAGCAGAGACTGGCGAGAATCACTTTCATGGAAAGGGCCTGCCAAGCTTCCAAAAAACTACGAGTTGCCTGAAATCTCAGCAGACACTTTTTCACCCAACCTTGATGAAACTTTCAGGTAATGATCAGTACACCAATCCCACTTGGCTCGCCAAATTTCGTTCTTCTAGGTGAAACCGTTCGTTGGCAGTAACCGGTTTCATTTTGAGGTTTCACTCTGTTTTCTCCTATAGGGATACATGTATTTGGAACTCTAAATCAAACACGGTTTGTGCTAGCTCTTTGAAACTTGACACCATAAAGCAGTTTCAAGTTCTATCTCTATGGTTTGTTTGCTGTTGATGTAGCCCTAAGCAGAGACTGGCGAGAATCACTTTCATGGAAAGGGCCTGCCAAGCTTCCAAAAAACTACGAGTTGCCTGAAATCTCAGCACACACTTTTTCACCCAATCTTGATGAAACTTTCAGGTAATGATCAGTACACCAATCCCACTTGGCTCGCCAAATTTCGTTATTCTAGGTGAAACCGTTCGTTGGCAGTAACCGGTTTCATTTTGAGGTTTCACTCTGTTTTCTCCTATAGGGATACATGTATTTGGAACTCTAAATCAAACACGGTTTGTGCTAGCTCTTTGAAACTTGACACCATAAAGCAGTTTCAAGTTCTATCTCTATGGTTTGTTTGCTGTTGATGTAGCCCTAAGCAGAGACTGGCGAGAATCACTTTCATGGAAAGGGCCTGCCAAGCTTCCAAAAAACTACGAGTTACCTGAAATCTCAGCACACACTTTTTCACCCAATCTTGATGAAACTTTCAGGTAATGATCAGTACACCAATCCCACTTTGCTTGCCAAATTTCGTTCTTCTAGGTGAAACCGTTCGTTGGCAGTAACCGGTTTCATTTTGAGGTTTCACTCTGTTTTCTCCTATAGGGATACATGTATTTGGAACTCTAAATCAAACACGGTTTGTGCTAGCTCTTTGAAACTTGACACCATAAAGCAGTTTCAAGTTCTATCTCTATGGTTTGTTTGCTGTTGATGTAGCCCTAAGCAGAGACTGGCGAGAATCACTTTCATGGAAAGGGCCTGCCAAGCTTCCAAAAAAGTACGAGTTGCCTGAAATCTCAGCACACACTTTTTCACCCAATCTTGATGAAACTTTCAGGTAATGATCAGTACACCAATCCCACTTGGCTCGCCAAATTTCGTTCTTCTAGGTGAAACCGTTCGTTGGCAGTAACCGGTTTCATTTTGAGGTTTCACTCTGTTTTCTCCTATAGGGATACATGTATTTGGAACTCTAAATCAAACACGGTTTGTGCTAGCTCTTTGAAACTTGACACCATAAAGCAGTTTCAAGTTCTATCTCTATTGTTTGTTTGCTGTTGATGTAGCCCTAAGCAGAGACTGGCGAGAATCACTTTCATGGAAAGGGCCTGCCAAGCTTCCAAAAAACTACGAGTTGCCTGAAATCTCAGCACACACTTTTTCACCCAATCTTGATGAAACTTTCAGGTAATGATCAGTACACCAATCCCACTTGGCTCGCCAAATTTCGTTCTTCTAGGTGAAACCGTTCATTGGCACTAACCGGTTCCATTTTGAGGTTTCACTCTGTTTTCTCCTATAGGGATACATGTATTTGGAACTCTAAATCAAACACGGTTTGTGCTAGCTCTTTGAAACTTGACACCATAAAGCAGTTTCAAGTTCTATCTCTATGGTTTGTTTGCTGTTGATGTAGCCCTAAGCAGAGACTGGCGAGAATCACTTTCATGGAAAGGGCCTGCCAAGCTTCCAAAAAAGTACGAGTTGCCTGAAATCTCAGCACACACTTTTTCACCCAATCTTGATGAAACTTTCAGGTAATGATCAGTACACCAATCCCACTTGGCTCGCCAAATTTCGTTCTTCTAGGTGAAACCGTTCGTTGGCAGTAACCGGTTTCATTTTGAGATTTCACTCTGTTTTCTCCTATAGGGATACATGTATTTGGAACTCTAAATCAAACACGGTTTGTGCTAGCTCTTTGAAACTTGACACCATAAAGCAGTTTCAAGTTCTATCTCTATGGTTTGTTTGCTGTTGATGTAGCCCTAAGCAGAGACTGGCGAGAATCACTTTCATGGAAAGGGCCTGCCAAGCTTCCAAAAAACTACGAGTTGCCTGAAATCTCAGCAGACACTTTTTCACCCAACCTTGATGAAACTTTCAGGTAATGATCAGTACACCAATCCCACTTGGCTCGCCAAATTTCGTTCTTCTAGGTGAAACCGTTCGTTGGCAGTAACCGGTTTCATTTTGAGGTTTCACTCTGTTTTCTCCTAGAGGGATACATGTATTTGGAACTCTAAATCAAACACGGTTTGTGCTAGCTCTTTGAAACTTGACACCATAAAGCAGTTTCAAGTTCTATCTCTATGGTTTGTTTGCTGTTGATGTAGCCCTAAGCAGAGACTGGCGAGAATCACTTTCATGGAAAGGGCCTGCCAAGCTTCCAAAAAACTACGAGTTGCCTGAAATCTCAGCACACACTTTTTCACCCAATCTTGATGAAACTTTCAGGTAATGATCAGTACACCAATCCACTTGGCTCGCCAAATTTCGTTATTCTAGGTGAAACCGTTCGTTGGCAGTAACCGGTTTCATTTTGAGGTTTCACTCTGTTTTCTCCTAGAGGGATACATGTATTTGGAACTCTAAATCAAACACGGTTTGTGCTAGCTCTTTGAAACTTGACCCCATAAAGCAGTTTCAAGTTCTATCTCTATGGTTTGTTTGCTGTTGATGTAGCCCTAAGCAGAGACTGGCGAGAATCACTTTCATGGAAAGGGCCTGCCAAGCTTCCAAAAAACTACGAGTTACCTGAAATCTCAGCACACACTTTTTCACCCAATCTTGATGAAACTTTCAGGTAATGATCAGTACACCAATCCCACTTTGCTTGCCAAATTTCGTTCTTCTAGGTGAAACCGTTCGTTGGCAGTAACCGGTTTCATTTTGAGGTTTCACTCTGTTTTCTCCTATAGGGATACATGTATTTGGAACTCTAAATCAAACACGGTTTGTGCTAGCTCTTTGAAACTTGACACCATAAAGCAGTTTCAAGTTCTATCTCTATGGTTTGTTTGCTGTTGATGTAGCCCTAAGCAGAGACTGGCGAGAATCACTTTCATGGAAAGGGCCTGCCAAGCTTCCAAAAAACTACGAGTTGCCTGAAATCTCAGCACACACTTTTTCACCCAACCTTGATGAAACTTTCAGGTAATGATCAGTACACTAATCCCACTTGGCTCGCCAAATTTCGTTCTTCTAGGTGAAACCGTTCGTTGGCAGTAACCGGTTTCATTTTGAGGTTTCACTCTGTTTTCTCCTATAGGGATACATGTATTTGGAACTCTAAATCAAACACGGTTTGTGCTAGCTCTTTGAAACTTGACACCATAAAGCAGTTTCAAGTTCTATCTCTATGGTTTGTTTGCTGTTGATGTAGCCCTAAGCAGAGACTGGCGAGAATCACTTTCATGGAAAGGGCCTGCCAAGCTTCCAAAAAACTACGAGTTGCCTGAAATCTCAGCACACACTTTTTCACCCAATCTTGATGAAACTTTCAGGTAATGATCAGTACACCAATCCCACTTGGCTCGCCAAATTTCGTTCGTCTAGGTGAAACCGTTCGTTGGCAGTAACCGGTTTCATTTTGAGGTTTCACTCTGTTTTCTCCTATAGGGATACATGTATTTGGAACTCTAAATAAAACAGGGTTTGTGCTAGCTCTTTGAAACTTGACACCATAAAGCAGTTTCAAGTTCTATCTCTATGGTTTGTTTGCTGTTGATGTAGCCCTAGGCAGAGACTGGCGAGAATCACTTTCATGGAAAGGGCCTGCCAAGCTTCCAAAAAACTACGAGTTGCCTGAAATCACAGCACACACTTTTTCACCCAATCTTGATGAAACTTTCAGGTAATGATCAGTACACCAATCCCACTTGGCTCGCCAAATTTCGTTCTTCTAGGTGAAACCGTTCATTGGCAGTAACCGGTTCCATTTTGAGGTTTCACTCTGTTTTCTCCTATAGGGATACATGTATTTGGAACTCTAAATCAAACACGGTTTGTGCTAGCTCTTTGAAACTTGACACCATAAAGCAGTTTCAAGTTCTATCTCTATGGTTTGTTTGCTGTTGATGCAGCCCTAAGCAGAGACTGGCGAGAATCACTTTCATGGAAAGGGCCTGCCAAGCTTCCAAAAAAGTACGAGTTGCCTGAAATCTCAGCACACACTTTTTCACCCAATCTTGATGAAACTTTCAGGTCATGATCAGTACACCAATCCCACTTGGCTCGCCAAATTTCGTTCTTCTAGGTGAAACCGTTCGTTGGCAGTAACCGGTTTCATTTTGAGATTTCACTCTGTTTTCTCCTATAGGGATACATGTATTTGGAACTCTAAATCAAACACGGTTTGTGCTAGCTCTTTGAAACTTGACACCATAAAGCAGTTTCAAGTTCTATCTCTATGGTTTGTTTGCTGTTGATGTAGCCCTAAGCAGAGACTGGCGAGAATCACTTTCATGGAAAGGGCCTGCCAAGCTTCCAAAAAACTACGAGTTTCCTGAAATCTCAGCACACACTTTTTCACCCAACCTTGATGAAACTTTCAGGTAATGATCAGTACACCAATCCCACTTGGCTCGCCAAATTTCGTTCTTCTAGGTGAAACCGTTCGTTGGCAGTAACCGGTTTCATTTTGAGGTTTCACTCTGTTTTCTCCTATAGGGATACATGTATTTGGAACTCTAAATCAAACAAGGTTTGTGCTAGCTCTTTGAAACTTGACACCATAAAGCAGTTTCAAGTTCTATCTCTATGGTTTGTTTGCTGTTGATGTAGCCCTAAGCAGAGACTGGCGAGAATCACTTTCATGGAAAGGGCCTGCCAAGCTTCCAAAAAACTACGAGTTACCTGAAATCTCAGCACACACTTTTTCACCCAATCTTGATGAAACTTTCAGGTAATGATCAGTACACCAATCCCACTTTGCTTGCCAAATTTCGTTCTTCTAGGTGAAACCGTTCGTTGGCAGTAACCGGTTTCATTTTGAGGTTTCACTCTGTTTTCTCCTATAGGGATACATGTATTTGGAACTCTAAATCAAACACGGTTTGTGCTAGCTCTTTGAAACTTGACACCATAAAGCAGTTTCAAGTTCTATCTCTATGGTTTGTTTGCTGTTGATGTAGCCCTAAGCAGAGACTGGCGAGAATCACTTTCATGGAAAGGGCCTGCCAAGCTTCCAAAAAACTACGAGTTGCCTGAAATCTCAGCACACACTTTTTCACCCAATCTTGATGAAACTTTCAGGTAATGATCAGTACACCAATCCCACTTGGCTCGCCAAATTTCGTTATTCTAGGTGAAACCGTTCGTTGGCAGTAACCGGTTTCATTTTGAGGTTTCACTCTGTTTTCTCCTATAGGGATACATGTATTTGGAACTCTAAATCAAACACGGTTTGTGCTAGCTCTTTGAAACTTGACACCATAAAGCAGTTTCAAGTTCTATCTCTATGGTTTGTTTGCTGTTGATGTAGCCCTAAGCAGAGACTGGCGAGAATCACTTTCATGGAAAGGGCCTGCCAAGCTTCCAAAAAACTACGAGTTACCTGAAATCTCAGCACACACTTTTTCACCCAATCTTGATGAAACTTTCAGGTAATGATCAGTACACCAATCCCACTTTGCTTGCCAAATTTCGTTCTTCTAGGTGAAACCGTTCGTTGGCAGTAACCGGTTTCATTTTGAGGTTTCACTCTGTTTTCTCCTATAGGGATACATGTATTTGGAACTCTAAATCAAACACGGTTTGTGCTAGCTCTTTGAAACTTGACACCATAAAGCAGTTTCAAGTTCTATCTCTATGGTTTGTTTGCTGTTGATGTAGCCCTAAGCAGAGACTGGCGAGAATCACTTTCATGGAAAGGGCCTGCCAAGCTTCCAAAAAACTACGAGTTGCCTGAAATCTCAGCACACACTTTTTCACCCAACCTTGATGAAACTTTCAGGTAATGATCAGTACACTAATCCCACTTGGCTCGCCAAATTTCGTTCTTCTAGGTGAAACCGTTCGTTGGCAGTAACCGGTTTCATTTTGAGGTTTCACTCTGTTTTCTCCTATAGGGATACATGTATTTGGAACTCTAAATCAAACACGGTTTGTGCTAGCTCTTTGAAACTTGACACCATAAAGCAGTTTCAAGTTCTATCTCTATGGTTTGTTTGCTGTTGATGTAGCCCTAAGCAGAGACTGGCGAGAATCACTTTCATGGAAAGGGCCTGCCAAGCTTCCAAAAAACTACGAGTTGCCTGAAATCTCAGCACACACTTTTTCACCCAATCTTGATGAAACTTTCAGGTAATGATCAGTACACCAATCCCACTTGGCTCGCCAAATTTCGTTCTTCTAGGTGAAACCGTTCGTTGGCAGTAACCGGTTTCATTTTGAGGTTTCACTCTGTTTTCTCCTATAGGGATACATGTATTTGGAACTCTAAATCAAACACGGTTTGTGCTAGCTCTTTGAAACTTGACACCATAAAGCAGTTTCAAGTTCTATCTCTATGGTTTGTTTGCTGTTGATGTAGCCCTAAGCAGAGACTGGCGAGAATCACTTTCATGGAAAGGGCCTGCCAAGCTTCCAAAAAACTACGAGTTGCCTGAAATCTCAGCACACACTTTTTCACCCAATCTTGATGAAACTTTCAGGTAATGATCAGTACACCAATCCCACTTGGCTCGCCAAATTTCGTTCTTCTAGGTGAAACCGTTCGTTGGCAGTAACCGGTTTCATTTTGAGGTTTCACTCTGTTTTCTCCTATAGGGATACATGTATTTGGAACTCTAAATCAAACACGGTTTGTGCTAGCTCTTTGAAACTTGACACCATAAAGCAGTTTCAAGTTCTATCTCTATGGTTTGTTTGCTGTTGATGTAGCCCTAAGCAGAGACTGGCGAGAATCACTTTCATGGAAAGGGCCTGCCAAGCTTCC